>NW_027046117.1:0-32928 GCF_025399875.1 Dalotia coriaria | reverse complement strand
GACGTAATCGTTCAAATAGACGCAATATTAATAAACAATAATAAAAATTCGTCGTTTTATGCTGTTTTACGCGTTAAATCGCAGATTACAGCTCAAACGTTGTTTTGTTTAAAATAAGCATTTAAAGCATTTTAGATCGTTGAAATCGTTCAAATAGAAGCAATATTAATAAAAACGAATATAAATTTCGTCGTTTTTATGCTGTTTTCCGCGTTAAAACGCAGATTAAAGCTCAAACGTGCTGTTTTAAAATAAGCATTTTCAAGCTTTTTTAGATCGTTGAAATCGTTTAAATAGAAGCAATATTAATAAAAACGAATAATAAAAAATTCGTCGTTTTATGCTGTTTTACGCGTTAAAACGCAGATTAAAGCTCAAAACGTGCTGTTTTGCTAAAATAAGCATTTTCAAGCATTTTAGATCGTTGAAATCGTTCAAATAGACGCAATATTAATAAAAACGAATAATAAAAATTTCGTCGTTTTTTGCGTTTACGCGTTAAAACGCTGATTAAAGCTCAAAACGTACTGTTTTGCTAAAATAAGCATTTTCAAGCATTTTAGATCGTTGAAATCGTTCAAATAGACGCAATATTAATAAAAACGAATAATAAAAATTCGTCGTTTTTATGCTGTTTTACGCGTTAAAACGCAGATTAAAGCTCAAAACGTGCTGTTTTGCTAAAATAAGCATTTTCAAGCGTTTTAGATCGTTGAAATCGTTCAAATAGAAGCAATATTAATAAAATACGAATTATAAAAATTTCGTCGTTTTTATGCTGTTTTACGCGTTAAAACGCAGATTAAAGCTCAAAACGTGCTGTTTTGCTAAAATAAGCATTTTCAAGCGTTTTAGATCGTTGAAATCGTTTAAATAGAAGCAATATTAATAAAAACGAAATAAAAAAATTCGTCATTTTTATGCTGTTTACGCGTTAAAACGCAGATTAAAGCTCAAAACGTGCTGTTTTGCTAAAATAAGCATTTTCAAGCATTTTAGATCGTTGAAATCGTTCAAATAGACGCAATATTAATAAAAACGAATAATAAAAATTTCATCGTTTTTATGCTGTTTTACCGTTAAAACGCAGAATAAAAGCTCAAAACGTACTGTTTTGCTAAAATAAGCATTTTCAAGCATTTTTAGATCGTTGAAATCGTTCAAATAGAAGCAATATTAATAAAAACGAATAATAAAAATTCGTCGTTTTATGCTGTTTTACGCGTTAAAACGCAGATTAAAGCTCAAAACGATGCTGTTTTGCTAAAATAAGCATTTTCAAGCATTTTAGATCGTGAAATCGTTCAAATAGACGCAATATTAATAAAAACGAATAATAAAAACTTCGTCGTTTTTATGATGTTTTACGCGTTAAAACGCAGAATAAAGCTCAAAACATGCTGTTTTGCTAAAATACTTTATTTCAGCATTTTAGATCGTTGAAATCGTTCCAAATAGAAGCAATATTAATAAAAACGAATAATAAAATTCGTCGTTTTTATGCTGTTTACGCCGCGTTAAAACGCAGATTAAAGAAAGCTCAAAACGATGCTGTTTTTGCTAAAATAAGCATTTTCAAGCATTTTTAGATCGTTGAAATCGTTGGAAATAGACGCAATATTAATAAAAACGAATAATAAAAACTTCGTCGTTTTTTAGCATACATTTTTTACAGTTAAAACGCATATTAAAACTCAAAAACGTGCTGTTTTGCGCCAAAATAATCATTTTCCAGCATTTTTAGATCGTTGAAATCGTTCAAATAGAAGCAATATTAATAAAAACGAATAATAAAAATTCGTCGTTTTATGCGGTTTACGCGTTAAAACGCAGATTAAAACTCAAAAGTGCTGTTTTGCTAAAATAAAGCATTTTCAGGCATTACGAATCGTTGAAATCGTTCAAATAGAAGCAATATTAATAAAAACGAATAATAAAAATTCGTCGTTTATGCTTGTTTTTACGCGTTAAAAGGCGAATTAAAGCTCAAAAGCGATGATGCTGTTTTGCTAAAATAAGCTTTTCAAGCATTTTTAGATCGTTGAAATCACGTTCAAATAGACGCAATAAAAATAAAAAACGAATAATAAAAATTTTTGTCGTTTTATGCTTGTTTTACGCGTTAAAACGCAGAATAAATAAAACATTAACATTTTGCTAAAATATAAGCATTTTCAAAAGCATTTTGAATCGTTGAAATCGTTCAGTAGACGCGTAGTAATAAAAAACGAATATTAAAAATTCGTCGTTTTTTATGCTGTTTACGCGTTAAACGCGCAGATTAAAGCTCAAACGTGCTGTTTTGCTAAAATAAGCATTTTCAAACATTTTTACGATCGTTGAAATCGTTCAAATAGCGACGCAGCGTAATAAAAACGAATAATAAAAAAATTCGTCGTTTTTATGCTGTTTTACGCGTTAAATCGCAGATTGTAGCTCAAAACGTGCTGTTTTGCTAAAATAAACTTTTCAAGCATTTTAGATCGTTGAAATCGTTCAAATAGAAGCAATATTAATAAAAACGAATAATAAAATTTCGTCGTTTTATGTGCTGTTTACGTTAAAACGCAGATTAAAGCTCAAAACATTAACTGTTTTGCTTCGCGTAAGCATTTTCAAGCATTTTAGATCGTTGAAAATCGTTTAAATAGAAGCAATATTAATAAAACGAATAATAAAAAATTCGTCATTTTATGTGCTGTTTTTGCGCGTTAAAACGCAGATTAACGCTCAAAACGTGCTGTTTTGCTAAATAAGCATTTCAAGCATTTTAGATCGATTTGAAAATCGTTTCAAAATAGACGCAATATTAATAAAAACGAATAATAAAAAATTTCGTCGTTTTTATGCTGTTTTACGCGTTAAAACGCGAGATTAAAAGCTCAAAACGTGCTGTTTTGCTTTAAATAACATTTTCAAGCATTTTAGATCCGTTGAAATCGTTCAAATAGACGCAATATTAATAAAAACGAATAATAAAAACTTCGTCGTTTTTTGCTGTTTTACGCGTTAAAACGCAGATTAAAGCTCAAAACGTGCTGTTTTTGCTAAAATAATCATTTTCAAGCATTTTTTAGATCGTTGAAATCGTTCAAATAGAAGCAATATTAATAAAAACGAATAATAAAAATTCGTCGTTTTATGCTGTTTTACGCGTTAAAACGCAGATTAAAGCTCAAAACGTGCATGTTTTGCTAAAATAAGCATTTTCAAGCATTTTAGATCGTTGAAATCGTTCAAATAGACGCAATATTAATAAAAACGAATAATAAAATGTTCGTCGTTTTATGCTGTTTTACGCGTTAAAACGCAGAATAAAGAACTCAAAACGATGCTGTTTTGCTAAAATAAGCATTTTCAGCATTTTAGATCGTTGAAATCGTTCAAATAGAAGCAATATTAATAGAAACGAATAAAAAATTCGTCGTTTTATGCTGTTTTACGCGTTAAAACGCAGATTAAAGCTCAAAACTGCTGTTTTGCTAAAATAAGCATTTTCAAGCATTTTAGATCGTTGAAATCGTTTCAAATAGACGCAATATTAATAAAAACGAATAATAAAAATTTCGTCGTTTTTATGCTGTTTTACGCGTTAAAACGCTGATTAAAGCTCAAAACGTGCTGTTTTGCTAAAATAAGCATTTTCAAGCATTTTTAGATCGTTGAAATCGTTCAAATAGACGCAATATTAATAAAAACAAATAAAAAAAAATTCGTTGTTTTATGCTGTTTTACGCGTTAAAACGCAGATTAAAAGCTCAAAACGTGCTGTTTTGTAAAATAAGCATTTTCAAGCGTTTTAGATCGTTGAAATCGTTCAAATGAAGCAATATTAATAAAAACGAATAATAAAAATTCGTCGTTTTTATGCTGTTTTACGCGTTAAAACGCAGATTAAAGCTCAAAACGTGCTTTTTTTGCTAAATAAGCATTTTCGAGCATTTTAGATCGTTGAAATCGTTCAAATAGACGCAATATTAATAAAAACGAATAATAAAAACTTCGTCGTTTTTATGCTGTTTTACGCGTTAAAACGCAGATTAAAAGCTCAAAACGTGCTGTTTTGCTAAAATAATCATTTTCAAGCATTTTAGATCGTTGAAATCGTTCAAATAGAAGCAATATTAATAAAAACGAATAAAAAATTCGTCGTTTTTATGTTGTTTTACGCGTTAAAACGCAGATTAAAGCTCAAAACGTGCTGTTTTGCTAAAATAAGCATTTTCAAGCATTTTAGATCGTGAAATCGTTCAAATAGACGCAATATTAATAAAACGAATAATAAAAATTTCGTCGTTTTTATGCTGTTTTACGCGTTAAAACGCAGAATAAAGCTCAAAACGTGCTGTTTTGCAAAATAAGCATTTTCAGCATTTTAGATCGTTGAAATCGTTCAAATAGAAGCAATATTAATAAAAACGAATAAAAAAAAATTCGTTTTTATGCTGTTTTACGCGTTAAAACGCAGGTTTAAAAACTCAAAACGTGCTTTTTTGCTAAAATAAGCATTTTCAAGCATTTTAGATCGTTGAAATCTTTTCAAATAGACGCAATATTAATAAAAACGAATAATAAAAATTTCGTCGTTTTTATGCTGTTTTACGAGTTAAAACGCGATTAAAGCTCAAAACGGGCTTTTTTGCTAAAATAAGCATTTTCAAGCATTTTAGATCGTTAAAATCGTTCAAATAGACGCAATAAAAAAAAAAAAACGAATAAAAAAAATTTTGTGTTTTATGCGTTTTACGCGGTAAAACGCAGAATAAACCCAAAAACGTGCTGTTTTTTTTTAAAAAAGCATTTTCTGCATTTTAGATCGTTGAAATCGTTCAAATAGACGAAATTTTAAAAAAACGAATAATAAAACGTCTTTTATGTGTTTTACGCTTAAAACGCAGATTAAAGCTAAAAACGTGCTTTTTTGAAAAAAACATTTTAAACTTTTTTTGATCGTTGAAATCGTTAAATAGACGCAATTTTTAAAAAAAAACGAATAAAAAAAAATTGCGTTTTATGCTGTTTTACGCGTTAAATCGCAGATTACACCAAAACGTGCTTTTTGCTAAAAATAAGCTTTTTTCGCATTTTAGATCGTTGAAATCGTTCAAATAGAAGCAATATTAAAAAAAACGAATAAGAAAAATTTCGTCTTTTTTTATGCTTTTTTTACGCTTTAAAAAACGCAGATTAAAGCTCAAAACGCTGTTTTCCCAAAAAAAAATTTTCGCTTTTTAACGTTGAAATCGTTCAAATAGAAGCAATATTAATAAAAACGAATAAAAATTCGTCGTTTTATAGCTGTTTTACGCGTTAAACGCAGATTAAAGTTCAAAACGCGTTGCTGTTTTGCTAAAATAAGCATTTTCAAGCATTTTAGATCGTTGAAATCGCGCAAATAGACGCAATATTAATAAAAACGAATAATAAAAATTCGTCGTTTCTTATACATTTTATACGTTAAACGCAGATTGCTCCTCAAACGCTGTTTTGCTAAAATAATCATTTTCGCGATTTAGATCGCTGGAAATCGTTCAAAACAGGACGCACATTAATAAAAACATAATAAAAATTTTACCGTTTTATGTTTTACGCGCTGTAAAAACGCAGATTAAAGCTCAAAACGCTGTTTTGCTAAAATGAAGCATTTTCAAGCATTTTAGATCGTTGAAATCGTTCAACAGGAAGCAACATTAATAAAAACTAATACAAAAAAAAAATTCGTCGTTTTATGCCGTTTTACGCGTTAAACGCAGATTGCAAAGCTCAAAACGTGCCGTTTTATAAAATAAGCATTTTCAAGCACGTAGATCGTTGAAATCGTTCTCAACAGACGCAATAAAAATAAAAAACGAATAATAAAATTTCACGTTTTTATGCTGTTTACGCGTTAAAACGCGGTGAATAAAGCTCAAAACGTGCTGTTTTGCTAAAATAAGCATTTTCAAGCATTTTAGATCGTTGAAATCGTTCACGTAGACGCAATATTAATAAAACGAATAATAAAAATTTCGTCGTTTTATGCTGTTTTACGCGTTAAAACGCAGATTAAAGCTCAAAACGTGCTGTTTTGCTAAAAATAAGCATTTTCAGGCATTTTTTAGATCGTTGTAAAATCGTTCAAATAGAAGCAATATTAATAAAAACGAATAATAAAAATTCGTCGTTTTAAGTGCTGTTTTACGCGTTAAACGCAGATTAAAGCTCAAACGTGCTGTTTTGCTAAAATAAAGCATTTTCAAGCATCGGTGATCGCTGAAATCGTTCAAATAGATTTAACATTAGCGCTGCAAAAACGAATAATAATAAAAATTTCGTCGTTTTCTTTTTATGTTGTTTACGCGTTAAAACGCTGATTAAAAGCTCAAAACGTGCTGTTTTGCTGCAAATAAAGCATTTTCAAGCATTTTAGATAAGCTGAAATCGTTTAGCTCAGACGCAATATTAATAAAAAAAACGAATAATAAAAATTCGTCGCTTATGCTGTTTTACGCTGCTAAACGCAGATTAAAAGCCTGCAAACGCTGTTTTGCTAAAAATAAGCATTTTCAAGCATTTTATCGCTGAAATCGTTCAACAGACGCAATATTAATAAAAAAACGAATAACAAAAATTTCGTCGTTTTGTTTTAAGCGTTAAACGCTGATTAAAGTCAAAACGTGCTGTTTGCTAAATAAGCATTTTCAAGCATTTTGTGATCGTTGAAATCGTGTTCAAATAGACGCACATTAATAAAAAAAACGAATACGTAAAAATTCGTCGTTTCTTTATGCTGTTTTACGCGTTAAACGCAGATTAAAGCTCAAAACGTGCTGTTTTGCTAAAATAAAGCATTTTCGCTATTTTAGATCGTTGAACACCAAATAGTTAAATATTAATAAAAAACTGAAATACCACAAAAATTCGTCGTTTTATGTTGTTTTACGCGTTAAACGCAGATTAAAGCTCAAAACGTGCTTTTTGCTAAAATAAGATTTTCGCTACTTTAGATCGTTGAAATCGTTCAACAGACGCAATAAAAATAAAAAAACGAATTAATAAAAAAAATTTCGTCGTTTTATATTGCTTTACGTTAAACGCAGAATAAAGCTCAAACGTGCTGTTTCGCAGGGTTAAATAAGCATTTTCAAGAAGATCGTTAAAACCGTTCAAAAGACGCAAATTAAAAAAACGAATAATAAAAATTTCGTCTTTTTTATGCTGTTTTGCCAAAACGGATTAAAGCTCAAAACGTGCTGTTTTGCTAAAAAAGCATTTTCAGGCATTTTAGACGTTGAAATCGTTCAAAAGCTAAAATTTTAATAAAAACGAATAATAAAAAATTCGTCGTTTTTTTTTGTTTTACGCTTTAAAAAACGCAGATTCCCCAAAAAGGGCCCTTTTTCAAAAATAAGCATTTTCAATTTTTAGATCGTTAAAACGTTCAAATAGACGAAAATTTTAAAAAAACGCCTTTTTTTATTTTTTAGGGTTAAAAACGGTTAAAGCTCAAAACTGGGTTTTGCTAAAATAAGCTTTTTAAAGCATTTTAGAGGTTGAAACGTTTAAAAGACGCAATTTTAAATAAAACGAATAATAAAAATTCGTCGTTTTTTGTTTTACGCGTTAAAAAGATTAAACTCAAAACGTGCTGTTTTTGCTAAAATAAGCATTTTCAAGCATTTTAGATCGTTGAAATCGTTCAAATAGAGAATATTAATAAAAACGAATAATAAAATTGTCTTTTTTGTTTTACGCGTTAAAACGCAGATTAAAGCTCAAAACGTGCTGTTTTGCTAAAATAAGCATTTCAACATTTTAGATCGTTGAAATCTTCAAATAGACGCAATATTAATAAAAACGAATAATAAAAATTCGTCGTTTTTTTAGCGTTTTACGCGTTAAAACGCGATTAAGTCAAAAAGCTTTTGCTATAAGATTTTCAAGCATTTTGAATCGTTGAACGTTCAAATAGACGCAATATTAATAAAAACGAATAATAAAAAATTTTCGCTTTTATACTGTTTTACGCGTTAAAACGCAGAATAAAGCTCAAACTGTGTTTTAAAAAAGCATTTTAGCATTTTAGATCGTTGAAATCGTTCAAATAGACGCATATTAATAAAAATAATTAAAAAATTGTCGTTTTATGCTGTTTTACGCGTTAAAGCAATAAGCATTTAACGTTGTTCAAAATAAATTTCACATTTTAGATCGTTGAAAATCGTTCAAATAGACGCATATTAATAAAAACGAATAATAAAACTCCGTCGTTTTTTGCTTTTATACGTTAAAACGCAGATTTAAAGTAAAACGTCGTTTTTAAAATAAGATTTCAAGCATTTTGATCGTTGAATGTCAATAGACGTTATTAATAAAAACGAAATAAAAATCCGTTTTTTGCTGTTTACGCTTAAGCAGATTAACTAAAACTGCTGTTTTGCTAAAATAAGCATTTAAGCATTTAGATCGTTGAAATCGTTCAAATAGAGCAATTAAAAAAAAAAAGAAAATTTCTTTTTTTAAATTTTTACGCGTTAAAACGCAGATTAAAGCTCAAAACGTGCTGTTTTGCTAAAATAAGCATTTCAACATTTTAGATCGTTGAAACTTTTAAATAGAGCAATTTTAAAAAAACGAATAATAAAAAGTCTTTTTGCTTTACGCGTTAAAAACGCAGATTAAAGCTCAAACGTGCGTTTTGCAAAATAAGCATTTTCAAGCATTTTAGATCGTTGAAATCGCGTTAAGCAATATTAATAAAAAGAAAATAAAATTCGTCGTTTTATGCTGTTTTACGCGTTAAAAACGCAGATTAGCCAAACGTGCTGTTTTGCTAAAATAAGCATTTTCAAACATTTTGATCGTGAAATCGCAAATAGAAGCAATATTAATAAAACGAATAATAAAAATTGTCGTTTTATAAGTTTTTTACGCGTTAAAACGCAGATTAAAGTAAACGTGCTGTTTTGCTAAATAAGCATTTAAAGCATTTTTAAACGAAATAAAATTCCGATTAATAAAAACGAATAATAAAAATCCTTTTATGCTGTTTTCGCGTTAAAACGCAGTAAAACTCAAACGCTTTTGCTAAAATAATCATTTCAAGCATTTTAGATCGTTGAAATCGTTCAAAACGCATTATTAATAAAAACGAATAATAAAAATTCTGTTAACGTGTTTTACGCGTTAAAACGCAATTGCTCAAACGTCTGTTTGCTAAAAATAAGCATTTTCAAAGCATTTTAGATCGTGAAATCGTTCAAATAGAAGCATTTAAAAACGAATAATAAAAATTCGTCGTTTTATGCTGTTTTGCGTTAAAACGCAGATTAAAAGCTCAAAACGTGCTTTTGCTAAAATAAGATTTAAGCATTTTAGATCGTGAAATTTCCCAATAGACGCAATATTAAAAAAACGAATAATAAAATTTCGGTTTTATCTGTTTACGCGTTAAAACGAATTAAAGCTTAAAGGGTTTTGCTAAAATAACATTTAAACGATTAAAGTTGAATCGTTATGACGCATACTTAATAAAAGAATAAAATAAAACGTGTTTTTGCTTTTAGCGTTAAAACGCAGATTAAACTCAAACGTGCTGTTTCTAAAATAAGCATTTCAGCATTTTTACTTAAAAAAGATTCAAATTTTAAAACAATATGAAAATCGTTCGAAATAAGCAATTTTAATATAAAAACGAATAGTAAAAATTCGTCTAAACGTGTTTTTCGCTTAAAAACGCATTTAAACATTTAAACGTTGAAATCTGTTAAAATAAGCATTTTAAAAAAAAAGATAATAAAATTTCGTAGTTTTATGTGTTATTAAGTTAAAACGAGATAAAAACTCAATTTTTGCTGTTTTACGTTAAAACGCAGATTAAGCTTTAAAGATCGTTGAAATGTTTTCAAAAGAAGCATTTTCAAATTTAGATAATTAAAAATTCGTTCGTTTAGCGTTTTATTAAAAACGCAGATTAAAAGCTCAAACGTTTGTTTTTGCTTTTAAACATTTTCAAGATTTTAAATCGTTGATTCTTCAAAATAGAAGCAATTTTCAAAAATTTATAGATTAAATTCGTTAATAGCTTTTAGTAAAACGAATTAAATCTCAAACGTTTTATGTTTTTAATTTAAGCATTTTAACTTGAAATTTTAATAAAAGCATTTTAGATTTAGATCGTAAATTCGTTTTAGTGTATATTAATAAAGCAATAAAGTAAAACGTTTGTATGTTTTGCTTAAAAGCATTTAAAGCTTTTAATCGTTGATTCGTTAAATAAGATTTTAACATTTTAGATTTGAAAATTCGTTTTAACTTTTTAGAACGTTAAAACAATTAACTAAAATGCTGTTTTACTTAAAACGCATTAAATTTTAACGTGAAATCGTTAATTAAATGGGCATTTTCAAAATTAAATCGTTTTAATCGTTCAAATAAAGCAATATTAATAAAACGAATAAAAAATTCTGTTTTAATGCTGTTTTACGCGTAATCAGATTAAATTAAACGTGCTATTTTAGCAATAAAAAAAAATTTTAAAAAATTTTGTCGTTATTTTCATTACGCAATTAATAAAACGAATAAAAAAATTCGTGTTTTTATCGTTTACGCTTAAAACATTTAAGCTTCAAAACGTTGCATTGCGCATATAAATAAATTTTAAGCATTTTAATCGTTGAAATCTTTCAATTTAAGCAATTAAAAAGATTAAATAAAAATGCTGTTTTCTAGCGTTTAAGCATTTAAGCAATTTTAACGTTAAAATCGTCAGTTTCGCAATAAAATTTAAAAAGCAATAAAAATTTGATCGTTTAAATGTTAGTTTTACGCTTAAAAAACGAATAAAACAAATCGTCTGTTTTGCTAAATTAAGCTTTTAAGCATTTAAGTAAAATGCTGTTCAAAAAATATTTAAAAAGCATATAAAAATCGTCGTTTTTATGCTTATTTAGCGTTAAAACAGATTAAACTAAAATGTGTTTTTAAATAGCGTTTTTAGCATTTGAAGCAGTTGAAATCTTTCAAAAGAAGCAATTTAATCAAAATAACATTTATCAGAAATTTTCGTTTTTATCTGTTTAACTTAAACGCAAATAAAACTAAAAATTTTTTGTAAAATGGTTTTAGCTTTAGATCGTTGAAAAGTTCAAAAGAGCTTTTTAAAAAAGATATTAAAGCATTTTAGTTTTAAATTTAAGTTAAACATTAAAACTAATAAATGTGTTTGCTTAAATAAGCTTTTCAATTTACGTTAAACGTAATAAGCTAAAAGTTGTTTTATAAAAAGAATAAATAAATCGTGATTTTGTTTAGGTTAAAAGCAATTAAATAAAACGTCTGTTTTTAAAATAAGTCATTTTAGCATTTTTAGATCGTTAAACGTTAAAGCCAAAGTGCTTTATAAAAAATAAGCATTTTCCGATTTTAGATCGTTGAAATGTTCAAATAGAAGCAATAATAATCGTTAAAAATGTCAGTTTTAGCGTTTAGACGTTAAACGATTCAAAAGAGCAAACGTTTTCTAAAATAAGCATTTTCAGATTTTTAGATCGTGAAATACGTTCAAATAGACGCAATATTAATAAAAACGATAATAAAAATTTCGTCGTTTTATGCAGTTTACGCTTAAAACGCAGATTAAAGCTCAAAACGTGCTGTTTTGCTAAAATAAGCATTTTCAAGCATTTTAGATTGTTGAAATCGTTCAAATAGAAGCAATATTAATAAAACGGATAATAAAAATTTGTCGTTTTATGTTTTTACGCGTTAAAACGCAGATTAAACTCAAAACGTGCTGTTTTGCTAAAATAAGCATTTTCAAGCATTTTTATCGTTGAAATCGTTCAAATAGAAGCAATATTAATAAAACGAATAATAAAAATTCGTCATTTTTATTCTGTTTTACGCGTTAAAACGCAGATTAAAAGCTCAAAACGTGCTTTTTGCTAAAATAAGCATTTTCAAGCATTTTATATCGTTGAAATCGTTCAAATAGACAAATTATATTAAAATTATAATAAAAGTTTTCAGTTTTATTGTTTTACGCGTTAAAACGCAGATTAAACTCAAACGTGCTGTTTTGTAAAATAAGCATTTTCAAGCATTTTAGATTGTTGAAATCGATTCAAATAGAAGCTTATTATTAATAAAAACGGATAAAAAAATTTTCGTTTTATGTGTTTTACGCGTTAAAACGCAGATTAAACTCAAAACGCTGTTTTGCTAAAATAAGCATTTTCAAGCATTTTAGATCGTTGAAATCGTTCAAATAGACGCAATATTTAATAACAATAATAAAAATTCGTCGTTTTATGCTGTTTTACGCGTTAAAACGCAGATTAAATTCAAAACGTTGTTTTATGCTAAAATAGATTTTCAAGCATTTGAGATCGTTGAAATTGTTCAAATTAGAAGCAATATTAATAAAACGGTAAAAAAGATTCGTTTATGTGCTGTTTTACGCTTTAAAACGCAGATTAAACTCAAAACGTGCTGTTTTGCAAAAGTCAAATTTTCAAATTTTAGATCAGATTGAAATCGTTAAAAGATGTATTAAAAAGTAATAATAAAATTCGTCGTTTTAATGCTGTTTTACGCGTTAAACGCAGATTAAATCTCAAAACGTGCTGTTTTGCTAAAATTACTTATAAAGCAATTTTAAATATCGTTCAAAAAGACGCAATATTTTAACGTAACGTTAAAAATTCGTAAGCTTTTAATGCTGTTTTGCGCTTAAATGGCAATTCTCAAAATTTTAGTTTGAAACTAAATAATTTCAAGCATTTTAAAGATCTTAAATCGTTCAAATAAGCAATTTTATAAAAACGAATAATAAAATTCGTCGTTTAAAATGCTGTTTTACGCTTAAAACGCATTTAAAGCATAAGTGCTGTTTTCTAAATAGAGCATTTTACAAAACTTTTAGTAATATTAAATCGTTTCAAATAGATCATATTAAAAACGAATAAAAGTAAAACTTGCTGTTTTCTAAATAAGCTTTTAAGCATTAGATTAAATCAAAACGTGCTTTTTGCTTAAAAAAGCATTTTCAAAATTTTAATCGTTGAAATCTTCAAATTAGACGCAATATTAATAAAAACTAATAATAAAAATTTCTTTTTATGCGTTTTAGCTTTTAACGCGTTAAACGTTCAAAAGTGCTGTTTTATAAAATAACATTTTAAAGCATTTTCAGTATTTGAAATCGTTCAAATGAAGCAATATTAATAAAAGGTTATCAAAATTTGTGTTTTCAAGCTTTTGATCGCGTTAAAACGCAGATTAAGCCAAAACGTTGTTTTGAAAATAAGCCTTTTTCAACATTTTAGATTTGGAAAGTCTTAAATGCGAATTAAAGCTAAAACTGTTAATAAAAAATTTTCAGTTTTTATGCTGTTTCTTATAAACGCTATTAAAAAAACGTTGTTTTGCTAATTATAAGCTTTTCAACATTTAAATCGCATTAAAGTCTTCAAACTAGACGCAATTTAATAAAAAGCTATAAAATTTTGATCGTTTAATGTCTTTTTAGCGCTTAAAACGCAGATTACAGCTCAAAACGTGCTGTTTTGCTAAAATAGTTTTAGCTTTTCAACGTTTTAGATCGTCAAAACGTGTGTTTTAATAAAAGCAATTTAAAAATTTCGTCGTTTTTATGCTGTTTACCCCTTAAAAACGATTAATAAAAATTGCGTTATGTTTGCTAAAATAAGCTAAGCAGATTTCAGCATCTTAAACGTTCAATAGAAGCAATATTAATAAAAACGAATAATAAAATTCGTCGTTTTTATGCTGTTTGAGAAATATATTAAAAGCTCAAAACGTGCTGTTTGTAAAATAAGCATTTTCAAGCGTTTAAGATCGTTGAAATCGTTAAAATAGACGCATAGCTAAAAAATAAACAATATATTTCTGATTTTGAAATTGTTTAACGAGCATTATAAAACGAGAATAAAGATCAAAATGTGCTGTTTTGCTAAAATAAGCATTTCAAAACATTTTAGATCGTTGAAATCCGTTAAAATAGACGCATTATTAATAAAAACAATAATACTAAATTCTCGTTTTTATGCAATTTTTACGCGTTAAAACGCAGATTAACTCGAAACGTGCTGTTTTGCTAAAATAAGCATTTTCAGAATTTTAGATCGTTGAAATCGTTCAAAATAGAAGCAATATTAATAAAAAGAAATAATAAAATTGTTGTTTTTATGTATTAAACGCGATAATAAAAGATCTTCGCTTAACGTGCTGTTTTGCTTAAATACGCAGATTTCAAAATTTTTTGAAAAATAATTCAGTTTTAGATCGTTAAATCGTTAAAAGACGAATTTAATAAAATCTAATATAAATTTCGCGTTTAAAGCATGTTTAGCGTTAAAACGCGTTTAGCTAAAATAAGTATTTTAGCAAAATAACTTTTAAGCATTTTAAGATCTTTAAAATAAAATCAAAATATTAATAAAAATCGTTTTTATGCTGTTTTAGCGTTAACGCGTTAAAACGCAATTAAAAGCTCAAAAGTGCTGTTTGCTAAAATAAGCATTTTCAAGCATTTTAGATCGTAAATCGTTCAAATAGACGCAATATTAATAAAAACGAATAATAAAAATTTCGTCGTTTTTATGCTGTTTTACGCGTTAAAATGCAGATTAAAGCTCGAAACGTGCTGTTTTGCTAAAATAAGCATTTTCAAGCATTTTAGATCGTTGAAATCGTTCAAATAGAAGCAATATTAATAAAAACGAATAATAAAAATTCGTCGTTTTATGCTGTTTTACGCGTTAAACGCAGATTAAAGCTCAAAACGTGCTGTTTTGCTAAAATAAGCATTTTCAAGCATTCTAGATCGTTGAAATCGTTCAAATAGAAGCATATTAATAAAAAAACGAATAATAAAAATTTCGTCGTTTTATGCTGTTTTAAGCGTTAAAACGCAGATTAAAGCTCAAACGTGCTGTTTTGCTAAAATAAGCATTCTCAAGCATTTTAGATCGTTGAAATCGTTTAAATAGAAGCAATATTAATAAAAACGAATAATAAAAAATTCGTAATTTTATGCTGTTTTACGCGTTAAAACGCAGATTAAAAGCTCAAAACGTGCTGTTTTGCTAAAATAAGCATTTTCAAGCATTTTAGATCGTTGAAATCGTTCAAATAGGCGCAATATTAATAAAAACGAATAATAAAAATTTCGTCGTTTTGTGCTGCTTTACGCGTTAAAACGCAGATTAAAGCTAAAAACGTGCTGTTTTGCTAAAATAAGCATTTTCAAGCATTTTAGATCGTTGAAATCGTTTAAATAGAAGCAATAATAATAAAACGAATAATAAAATTCTCATTTTATGCTGTTTTACGCGTTAAAACGCAGATTAAAAGCTCAAAACGTGCTGTTTTGCAAATTAAGCATTTTCAAGCATTTTAGATCGTTAATGTTCAAAAAAGCAATTTAATAAAAAACGAATAATAAAATTTCGTCGTTTTATGCTGTTTACGCGTTAAAACGCAGAATAAAGCTTTCAAAACGTGCTGTTTTGCTAAAATAGCATTTTACAAGCATTTTAGATATTGAAATCGTTCAAATAGAAGCATTATTTAAAACGAATATAAAAAAATTCGTCGTTTATGGTGTTTTACGCGTTAAAACGCAGATTAAAGCTCAAAACGTAGTTTGCTTAAAAGCAATATTTAAAGCATTTTAAATCGTTGAATCGTGCAAATTAGACGCAAATTAATAAAACGAATAATAAAAACTTCGTCGTTTTTATGCTGTTTTACGCGTTAAAACGCAGATTAAAGTTCAAAACGTGCTGTTTTGCTAAAAATAATCATTTTCAAGCATTTTAGATCGTTGAAATCGTTCAAATAGAAGCCAATATAATAAAAACGAATAATAAAAATTCGCTTTTTAGTTGTTTTACGCGTTAAAACGCAGATTAAAAGCTCAGGTGTTTTGCTAAAATAAGCATTTTCAAGCATTTTAGATCGTTGAAAACGTTCAAATAAACAATATTAATAAAAACGAATAATAAATTTTCGTCGTTTTATGCTGTTTTACGCGTTAAAACGCAGATTAAAAACTAAAACGTGCTGTTTTGCTAAAATACATTACAAGCATTTAAGATCGTTGAAATCGTTCAAATAGTTGCTAATATTAATAAACGAATAATAAAATTTAAACGTCGTTTTATGCTGCTACGCGATAAAACGCAGATTAAAACTCTAAACGTGCTGTTTTGCTAAAAAAGCATTTTCAGCATTTTAGATCGTTGAAATCGTTCAAATTTAGAAGTTAATATTAATAAAAACGAATAATAAAAAAAAAACGTCGTTTTATGCTGTTTTACCCCTTATAAACGCAGATTAAAGCTCAAAACGTGCTGTTTTGCAAAAAATAAACATTTTCAAGCATTTTAGTCGTGAAATCGTTCAAATAGACGCAATATTAATAAAAACGAATAATAAAATTTTCGTCGTTTTATGCTGTTTTACGCGTTAAAACGCTGATTAAAACTCAAAACGTGCTGTTTTGCTAAAATAACATTTTCAGCATTTTAGATCGTTGAAATCGATCAAATACCGCAATATTAATAAAAACGAATAATAAAA
This sequence comes from Dalotia coriaria, assembly GCF_025399875.1. Lineage (NCBI taxonomy): Eukaryota > Metazoa > Arthropoda > Insecta > Coleoptera > Staphylinidae > Dalotia > Dalotia coriaria. Next base: position 16,341 of record NW_027046117.1, on the reverse strand, counting down.
ATTTATGCGTTTTATGCTTTTACGCAAGTTAAAAACGCAGATTAAACTCAAAACGTGCTGTTTTTGAAATAAAAGCATTTTAAAGCATTTTAGATCGTTGAAATCGTTCAAATGAAAATTTAATAAAAACAATATAAAATTTCAACGTTTTTATGCTGTTTTACGCGTTAAAACGCAATTAAACTCAAAACGGCTGTTTTCTAAAATAAAGATTTAAGCATTTTGATCGTAAATCGTTAAATAAAGCAATATTAATAAAACGAATAATAAAAATTCGTCATTTTACTTGTTTTACGCGTTAAAAGCAGATTAAAACTCAAAACGTTTTATGCTAAAATAAGCATTTTCAAGCATTTTAGATCGTTGAATCGTTCAAATAGACGCAATAATAAAAACGAATAATAAAAATTTCTGCTGTTTTTAAAATGTTTACGCGTTAAAACGTTTAAAAGCTCAAATCTGTTGTTAAAATAAGCATTTTCAAGCATTTTAGATCGTTGAATCGTTCAAATAGAAGTTATTTAATAAAACGAATAATAAAAAATTTCCGTTTATGCTTTTAAGCGTTTAAACGCAGATTAAAGCTAAACGTGTTTTAAAATAAAGCATTTTCGCATTTTAGATCGTTAAAATCATTTAGAATATGAATATTAATAAAAAAGATAATAAAAAATTGTCATTTTTATGTTGTTTACGCGTTAAACGCAGATTAAAGCTCAAAACGTCTGTTTTGCTAAAATAAGCATTTTCAAGCATTTTAGATCGTTAAAATCGTTCAAATAGGCGCAAATTAATAAAAACGAATAATAAAATTTCGTCGTTTTAATGCTAATTTACGCTTAAAAACGCAGAATCAAGCTTAAAACGGTTTGCTAAAATAAGTATTTAGCATTTTAGATCGTTGAAATCAGTTCAAATAGACGCAATAAAGATAATTAAAACGAATAATAACATTCGTCGTTTTATAAATGTTTAATGAGTTAAAACGCAGATTAAAGCTCAAAACGCGTGTTTTTAAAATAAAGCATTTTCAAGCATTTTAGATCGTTGAAATCGTTAAATAGAAATAATTAATAAAAACGAATAATAAAAATTTCGTGTATTATGCGTTTTACGCGTTAAACGCAGATTAAAGCTCAAAACGAGCTGTTTTGCTAAAATAAGCATTTTCAAGCATTTTAGATCGTTGAAATCGTTCAAATAGACGCAATATTAATAAAAAACGAATAATAAAACTTCGTCGTTTTATGCTGTTTTACGCGTTAAAACGCAGATTAAAAGTTCAAAACGTCGTTTTGCTAAAATAATCATTTTCAAGCATTTTAGATCGTTGAAATCGTTCAAATGAAGTACTTAATAAAAAGAATAATAAAAATCGTCGTTTTTATGCTGTTTTACGTTAAAACGCAGATTAAAGCTCAAAAGTGCTCGTTTTGCTAAAATGAGCATTTTCAAGCATTTTAGATCGTTGAAATCGTTCAAATAGAAGCAATATTAATAAAAACGAATAATAAAAATTGTCGTTTTATGCTGTTTTACGCGTTAAAATGCAGATTAAAGCTAAAACGTGCTGTTTTGCTAAAATAAACATTTTCAAGCATTTTAGATCGTTGAAATCGTTCAAATAGACGAATATTAATAAAACGAAATAAAAATTTCGTCGTTTTATGTGTTTTACGCAGTTAAAACGCAGATTAAAGCTCAAACGTGCTGTTTTTGCTAAAATAAGCATTTTCAAGCATTTTAGATCGTTGAAATCGTTCAAATAGAAGCATATTAATAAAAACGAATAATAAAATCGTCGTTTTTATGTGTTTTACGCCTTAAAACGCAGATTAAAGCTCAAACGTGCTGTTTTGCTAAAATAAATTTCAAGCATTTTAAGATCGTTGAAATCGTTCAAATAGACGATATTAATAAAATCAATAATAAAAATCGTCGTTTTATGCTGTTTTACGCTTAAAACGATGATTAAAGTTCTAAACGTGCTGTTTTGCTAAAATAAGCATTTTCAAGCATTTTAGATCGTGAAATCGTTCAAATACAGCGAATTAATAAAAACGAAAATAAAAAATTCGTCGTTTTATGCTGTTTACGCGTTAAAACGCAGATTAAAGCTCAAAACGTGCTGTTTTGCTAAAATAAGCATTTTCAAGCATTTTAGATCGATGAAAGTTCAAATAGAAGCAATATTAAAAAACGAATAATAAAAATTTCGTTTTATGCTGTTTTACGCGTTAAAACGCAGATTAAAGCTCAAAACGTGCTTTTTGCTAAAATAAGCATTTTCAAGCATTTTAGATCGTTGAAATCGTTCAAATAGACGCAAAATTTAATAAAAACGAAAAATTTAAAATCGTCGGTTTTATGCTGTTTTAGTTAAACGCAGATTAAAGCTCAAACGTGCTGTTTTGCTAAAATAAGCATTTTCAAGCATTTTAGATCGTTGAAATCGTTCAAATAAAGAATTTAAAAAAAACGAATAATAAATTGCGTTTTATGTGTTTACGCGTTAAAACGCAGATTAAAGCTCAAAACGTGCTGTTTTGCTAAATAAGCACTTTCAAGCATTTAGATCGTTGAAATGTTCAAAGACGCAATTAAAAAAAAACGAATAATAAAAATTTCGTCGTTTTATATGTTTACGCGTTAAAACGAATTAAAGCTCAAAACGCTGTTTTGCTAAATAGCATTTTCAAGCATTTTAGATCGTTGAAAGTCAAAACACGCATTTAATAAAAACGAATAATAAAAAATCGTCGTTTTTTTTGTTTACGCTTTAAAAAACGCAGTTTAAGCCAAAACGTGCTGTTTTGCTAAATAAGCATTTTAAGCATTTTAGATCGTTGAAATCGTTCAAATAGACGAATATTAATAAAACGAATAAAAATTCTGTCGTTTTATGTGTTTTACGCGTTAAAACGCTGATTAAAGCGCTAAAAGGGCTGTTTTGCTAAAATAAGCTTTTCTAAGCATTTTAGATCGTTGAACCGTTCAAATAGACGCAATATTAATAAAAACAAAAAAAAAATTGTCTTTTTTATGCTGTTTTAGCGTTAAAACGCAGATTCAGCTCAAAACGTGCTGTTTTGCTAAAATAAGCATTTTCAAGCATTTTAGATCGTTGAAATCATTCTAGAAGCAATATTAATAAAAACGAATAATAAAAATTTGTCGTTTTTATGCTGTTTTACGCGTTAAAACGCAGATTTAAGCTCAAAACGTGCTGTTTTGCTAAAATAAGCATTAGGCACTTTAGATCATTGAAATCGTTCAAATAAGAATATTAAAAAAAAACGAATAATAAAATCGTCGTCTTTATGTTGTTTTACGCGTTAAAACGCAGATTAAAGCTCAAAACGTGCTGTTTTGCTAAAATAAGCATTTTCAAGCATTTTAGATCGTTGAAATCGTTCAATAGACGCAAAAATAAAAACGAATAAAAAAAATATTCGTCGTTTTATGCTGTTTTACGCGTAAAAACGCTGATTAAACTCAAACGTGTTTTGCTAAAATAAGCATTTTCAAGCATTTTTAGATCGTTATTTCAAATAGACGCAATATTAATAAAAACGAATAATAAAAATTTCGTCGTTTTATGCTGTTTTACGCGTTAAAACGCGTTAAAATCAAAGGCTGTTTTAAGCTCAAACAGCATTTTCTAAGCATTTTAGATCGTTGAAATCGTTCAAATAGACGCAATATTAATAAAACCAAATAATAAAAATTCATCATTTTTTGTTTTTACGCGTTAAAACGCAGATTAAAGCTCAAAACGTGCTGTTTTGCTAAAATAAGCATTTTCAAGCATTTTAGATCGTTGAAACGTTCTCAAAAGAAATATTAATAAAAACGAATAATAAATTTCTGTTTTTGCTGTTTTATTAAAACGCAGATTAAAGCTCAAAACGTGCTGTTTTGCTAAAATAAGCATTTTCAAGCATTTTAGATCGTTGAAATCGTTCAAATAGACGCAATAAAATAAAAAGAATAATAAAATTTCGTCGTTTTTATGCTGTTTTACGCTTAAAACGCAGAAAAAAAGCTCAAAACGTGCTGTTTTGCTAAAATAAGCATTTTCAAGCATTTTAGATCGTGAAATCGTTCAAATAGACGCAATATTAATAAAAACGAATAATAAAATTCGTCGTTTTTTTGTTTTTACGCGTTAAAACGCAGATTAAAGCTCAAAACTGCGGTTTTGCTAAAATAAGCATTTTCAAGCTTTTTAGATCGTTGAAATCGTTCAAATAAAAGCAATATTAATAAAAAACGAATAATAAAAATTCGTCGTTTTTATGCTGTTTTACGCTTAAAACGCAGATTAAAGCTCAAAACGTGCTGTTTTGCTAAAATAAGCATTTTCAAGCATTTTGATCGTTGAAATCGTTCAAATAGACTCAATATTAATAAAAACGAATAATAAAAATTTCGTCGTTTTATGCTGTTTTACGCGTTAAAACGCGATTAAAGCTCAAAACGTGCTGTTTTGCTAAAATAAGCATTTTCAAGCATTTTAGATCGTTGAAATCGTTCAAATAGACGCAAATTAATAAAACGAATAATAAAAAATTCGTCGTTTATGCTGTTTTACGCGTTAAAACGCAGATTAAAACCCTCAAAACGTGCTGTTTTGCTAAAATAAGCATTTTCAAGCATTTTAGATCGTTGCAATCGGTCAATAGAAGCAATATTAATAAAAAACGAATAAAAAAAATTTCGTCGTTTTTATGCTGTTTTACGCGTTAAAACACAGATTAAAACGTGCTGTTTTGCTTTTTAAAATAAGCATTTTCAAGCATTTAGATCGTTGAAATGCGCAATAGAAGCAATAAAAAAAAAAAATTTTCTTTTTATGCTGTTTTACGCGTTAAAACGTAAGAATAAAGCTCAAAACGTCTGTTTTGCTAAAATAAGCATTTTCAAGCATTTTAGATCTTGAAATCGTTCAAATAGACGCAATAAATAAAACGAATAAAAAAATTTTTTTTTATGTTGTTTTACGCGTTAAAACGCAGATTAGAGCTCAAAACGTGCTGTTTTGCTTAAAATAAGATTTTCAACATCTTAGATCGTCGAAATCGTTCAAATAGACGCAATATTAATAAAAACGAATAATAAAATTCGTCGTTTTATGCTGTTTTACGCGTTAAAACGCAGATTAAAGCTCAAACGTGCTGTTTTGCTAAAATAAGCATTTTCAAGCATTTTAATCGTTGAAATCGTTCAAATAGACGCAATATTACTAAAAACGAATAATAAAATTTCGTCGTTTTATGCTGTTTTACGCGTTAAAACGCTGATTAAAGCTCAAAACGTGCTGTTTTGCTAAAATAAGCATTTTCAAGCATTTTAGATCGTTGAAATCGTTCAAATAGACGCAATATTAATAAAAACGAATAATAAAAATTCGTCGTTTTATGCTGTTTTACGCGTTAAAACGCAGATTACAGCTCAAAACGTGCTGTTTTGCTAAAATCTATTTTCAAGCATTTTAGATCGTTGAAATCATTCGTAGAAGCAATATTAATAAAACGAATAATAAAAAATTTCGTCGTTTTTAGCTGTTTTACGCGTTAAAACGCAGATTTAAGCTCAAAACGTGCTGTTTTGCTAATAAGCATTAGGCATTTAGATCATTGAAATCGTTCAAATAGAAGCATATTAATAAAAACGAATAATAAAAATTTCGTTTTTTGCTGTTTTACGCGTTAAAACGCAGATTAAAGCTCAAAACGTGCTGTTTTGCTAAAATAAGCATTTTCAAGCATTTTAGATCGTTGAAATCGTTAAAATAGACGCAATAAAAATAAAAACGAATAATAAAAATTCTGTTGTTTTATGCTGTTTTACGCGTTAAAACGCAGAATAAAGCTCAAAAGTGCTGTTTTGTAAAATAAGCATTTTCAAGCATTTTAGATCGCTGAAATCGTTCAAATAGACGCATTATTAATAAAACGACTAATAAAATTTGTCGTTTTATGCGTTTTACGCGTTAAAACGCAGATTAAAAGCTCGAACGGCTGTTTTGCTAAAATAAGCATTTTCAAGCATTTTAGATCGTTGAAATCGTTCAAATAGAAGCAATATTAATAAAACGAATAATAAAAATTCGTCGTTTTATGTATTTTACGTTAAACGCAGATTAAAGCTCAAAACGTGCTGTTTTGCTAAAATAAGCATTTTCAAGCATTTTAGATCGTTGAAATCGTTTAAATAGAAGCAATATTAATAAAAACGAATAATAAAAATTCGTCATTTTATTCTGTTTTACGCGTTAAAACGCAGATTAAAGCTCAAACGTGCTTTTTGCTAAAATAAGCATTTTCAAGCATTTTAGATCGTTGAAATCGTTCAAATAGACGCATTTAATAAAAAACCAATAATAAAAAATTTCTTCGTTTTATCGCTGTTTTACGCGTTAAAACGAGATTAAAGCTCAAAACGTGCTGTTTTGCTAAAATAAGCATTTTCAAGCATTTTAGATTGTTGAAATCGTTCAAATAGAAGCAATATTAATAAAAACGAATAATAAAATTCGTCGTTTTATGCTGTTTTACGCGTTAAAACGCAGATTTAAGCTCAAAACGTGCTGTTTTGCTAAAATAAGCATTAGGCATTTTAGATTATTGGGAAATCGTTCAAATAGAAGAAATATTAATAAAAACGAATAATAAAAAATCGTCGTTTTATGCTGTTTTACGCGTTAAAACGCAGATTAAAGCTCAAAACGTGCTGTTTTGCTAAAATAAGCATTTTCAAGCATTTTAGATCGTTGAAATCGTTCAAATAGACGCAATAAAAATAAAAACGAATAAAAAAAATTTCGTCGTTTTTATGCTGTTTTACGCGTTAAAACGCAGAATAAAGCTCAAAAGTGCTGTTTTTTCTAAAATAAGCATTTCAAGCATTTTAGATCGTTGAAATCGTTCAAATAGACGCATTATTAATAAAAACGAATAATAAAAATTTCGTCGTTTTATGCTGTTTACGCGTTAAAACGCAGATTAAAAGCTCGAAACGTGCTGTTTTGCTAAAATAAGCATTTTCAAGCATTTTAGATCGTTGAAATCGTTCAAATAGACGCAAAAAAAATAAAAACGAATAATAAAAATTTCGTCGTTTCTATGCTGTTTTACGCGTTAAAACGCTGATTAAAGCTCAAAACGTGCTGTTTTGCTAAAATAAGCATTTTCAAGCATTTTAGATCGTTGAAATCGTTCAAATAGACGCAATATTAATAAAAACGAATAATAAAAATTTCGTCGTTTTATGCTGTTTTACGCGTTAAAATGCAGTTAAAAGCTCGAAACGTGCTGTTTTGCTAAAATAAGCATTTTCAAGCATTTTAGATCGTTGAAATCGTTCAAATAGAAGCAATATAATAAAAACGAATAATAAAAAATTCGTCGTTTTTATGCTGTTTTACGCGTTAAAACGCAGATTAAAGCTCAAAACGTGCTGTTTTGCTAAAATAAGCATTTTCAAGCATTTTAGATCGTTGAAATCGTTCAAATAGAAGCAATATTAATAAAAACGAATAATAAAAATTTCGTCTTTTTTATGCTGTTTTAAGCGTTAAAACGCAGATTAAAGCTCAAAACGTGCTGTTTTGCTAAAATAAGCATTTTCAAGCATTTTAGATCGTTGAAATCATTTAAATAGAAGCAATATTAATAAAAACGAATAATAAAAATTCGTAATTTTATGCTGTTTTACGCGTTAAAACGCAGATTAAAGCTCAAACGTGCTGTTTTGCTAAAATAAGCATTTTTAAGCATTTTAGATCGTTGAAATCGTTCAAATAGGCGCAATATTAATAAAAACGAATAATAAAAATTTCGTCGTTTTATGCTGCTTTACGCGTTGAAACGCAGAATAAAGCTCAAAACGTGCTGTTTGCTAAAATAAGTATTTTCAAGCATTTTAGATCGTTGAAATCGTTCAAATAGACGCAATAAAAATAAAAACGAATAATAAAAATTTCGTCGTTTTTATGCTGTTTTACGAGTTAAAACGCAGTTTAAAAAGCTCATAACGTGCTGTTTTGCTAAAATAAGCATTTTCAAGCATTTTAGATCGTTGAAATCGTTCAAATAGAAGCAATATTAATAAAAAACGAATAATAAAAATTTCGTCGTTTTATGCTGTTTTACGCGTTAAACGCAGATTAAAGCTAAAAACGTGCTGTTTTGCTAAAATAAGCATTTTCAAGCATTTTAGATCGTTGAAGCCGTTCAAATAGACGCAATATTAATAAAAACGAATAATAAAATTTCGTCGTTTTATGCTGTTTTACGCGTTAAAACGCAGAATAAAGCTCAAAACGTGCTGTTTTGCTAAAATAAACATTTTCAAGCATTTTAGATCGTTGAAATCGTTTCAAATAGACGCTTATTAATAAAACAAATAATAAAAATTTCGTCGTTTTATGCTGTTTTACGCGTTAAAACGCAGATTAAAGCTCAAAACGTGCTTTTTTGCTAAAAATAAGCATTTTCAAGCATTTTAGATCGTTGAAATCCGTTCAAATAGAAGCAATATTAATAAAAACAAAATAATAAAAATTCGTCTTTTTTAGCTGTTTTACCCCCAAAACGCAGATTAAATCTCAAAACGTGCTGTTTTGCTAAAATAACATTTTCAAGCATTTTAGATCGTTGAAATCGTTCAAATAGACGCAATATTAATAAAAACGAATAATAAAAAATTTCGTCGTTTTTTGTTTTGTTTTACGCGTTAAAACGCTGATTAAAGCTCAAAACGTGCTGTTTTGCTAAAATAAGCATTTTCAAGCATTTTAGATCGTTGAAATCGTTCAAATACACGCAATATTAATAAAAACAATAATAAAAAATTCGTCGTTTTATGCTGTTTTACGCGTAAGCGTAGATTAAAGCTCAAAACGTGCTGTTTTGCTAAAATAAGCATTTTCAGCATTTTAGATTATTGAAATCGTTCAAATAAAAAAAATATTAAAAAAAACGAATAAAAAAAAAATCGTCGTTTTTAGTTTTTTTTACGCGTTAAAACGCAGATTAAACTCAAAACGTTGTTTTTAAAAAAAGCTTTTTCAAGCATTTTAGATCGTTGAAATCGTTCAAATAGACGCAAAAAAAAAAAAAGAATAAAAAAAATTTGTCGTTTTATGTTTTTTTTACGCGTTAAAACGCGAATAAAGAAAAGTGCTGTTTTGCGCATTTTCAAGCATTTTAGATCGTTGTCTTTCAAATAGACGCATTATTAAAAAAAACGAATAAAAAAATTTTCGTTTTTATGTGTTTTACGCAAAACGCAGTTTAAAAACCGAAACGTGCTGTTTTCTAAAATAAGCATTTTAAAGCATTTTAGATCGGGGAAATCGTTCAAATAGAAGCAAATTAAAAAAACGAATAATAAAAAGTCGTTTTATGTATTTTACGCTTTAAAAACGCAGTTTAAAACCCAAAAACGTGCTGTTTTGCTAAAATAACTTTCAAGCATTTTAAACGTTGAAATCGTTCAAATAGACGAAAAAAAAAAAACGAATAAAAAAAAGTTCGTCGTTTCTATTTTTGTTTTACGCGTTAAAACGCTGATTAAACTCAAAAGGGCTTTTTTTAAAATAAGCTTTTTTCCTTTTTTAGATCTTGAAACCGTTCAAATAGACGAAATATTAAAAAAAAACGAATAATAAAATTTCGTCTTTTTTTATGCTGTTTTACGCGAAAAAATGGATTAAAGCTCGAAACGTGCTGTTTTGCTAAAATAAGCATTTTCAAGCATTTTAGATTGTTGAAATCGTTCAAATAGAAGCAATATTAATAAAAACGAATAATAAAAATCGTCGTTTTTATGCTGTTTTCGCGTTAAAAACGCAGATTAAACTCAAAACGTGCTGTTTTGCTAAAATAAGCATTTTCAAGCATTTTAGATCGTTGAAATCGTTCAAATAGACGCAATATTAATAAAAACGAATAATAAAAATTCGTCTTTTTTATGCTGCTTTACGCGTTAAAACGCAGACTTCAGCTCAAAACGTGCTTGTTTTGCTAAAATAAGCATTTTCAAGCATTTTAGATCGTTGAAATCATTCGTAGAAATGCAATATAATAAAAACGAATAATAAAAATTTCGTCTTTTTTATGCTGTTTTACGCGTTAAAACGCAGATTAAAGCTCAAAAGTGCTGTTTTGCTAAAATAAGCATTAGGCATTTTAGATTATTGAAATCGTTCAAATAGAAGAAATATTAATAAAAACGAATAATAAAAATCGTCTTTTTTATGCTGTTTTAGCGTTAAAACGCAGATTAAAGCTCAAAACGTGCTGTTTTGCTAAAATAAAGCATTTTCAAGCATTTTAGATCGTTGAAATCGTTCAAATAGACGCAATAAAATAAAAACGAATAATAAAAATTTCGTCGTTTTATGCTGTTTACGCGTTAAACGCAGAATATAAATCAAAAGTGCTGTTTTGCTAAAATAAGCATTTTCAAGCATTTTTAGATCGTTGAAATCGTTCAAATAGACGCATTATTAATAAAAACGAATAATAAAAATTTCGTCGTTTTATGCTGTTTTCGCGTTAAAACGCAGATTGAAGCTCGAAACGTGCTGTTTTGCTAAAATAAGCATTTCAGCATTTTAGATTTGAAATCGTTCAAATAGAAGCAATATTAATAAAACGAAGAATAATAAAATCGTCGTTTTATGCTTTTTACGCGTTAAAACGCAGATTAAAAGCTCAAAACGTGCTGTTTTGCTAAAATAAGCATTTTCAACATTTTAGATCGTTGAAATCGTTCAAATAGACGCAATAAAAATAAAAACGAATAATAAAAATTTCGTCGTTTACATACATTTTACGCGTTAAAACGCGATTAAAGCTCAAAACGTGCTGTTTTGCTAAAATAAGCATTTTCAAGCATTTTAGATCGTTGAAATCGTTCAAATAGACGCAATATTAATAAAAAACGAATAATAAAAATTCGTCGTTTTATGCTGTTTTACGCGTTAAAACGCAGATTAAAGCTCAAAACGTGCTGTTTTGCTAAAATAAGCATTTTCAAGCATTTTAGATCGTTGAAATCGTTAAATAGAAGCAATAATAATAAAAACGAATAATAAAAATGTCGTCATTTTATGCTGTTTTACGCGTTAAAACGCAGATTAAAGCTCAAAACGTGCTGTTTTGCTAAAATAACATTTTCAAGCATTTTAGATCGTTGAAGTCGTTCAAATAGACGCAATATTAATAAAAACGAATAATAAAATTTCGTCGTTTTTATGCTGCTTTTACGCGTTAAAACGCAGATTAAAGCTCAAAACGTGCTGTTTTGCTAAAATAAGCATTTTCAAGCATTTTAGATCGTTGAAATCGTTCAAATAGAAGCAATTTAATAAAACGAATAATAAACATTCGTCGTTTTTATGCTGTTTTACGCCGTTAAAACGCAGATTAAAGCTCAAAACGTACTGTTTTGCTAAAATAAGCATTTTCAAGCATTTTAGATCGTTGAAATCGTTCAAATAGACGCAATATTAATAAAACGAATAATAAAAATTTCGTCGTTTTTATGCTGTTTTACGCGTTAAAACGCTGATTAAAGTCAAAACGTGCTGTTTTGCTAAAATAACATTTTCAAGCATTTTAGATCGTTGAAATCGTTCAAATAAGCAATATTAATAAAACGAATAATAAAAATTGTCGTTTTTATGCTTTTTACGCGTTAAAACGCAGATTAAAAGCTCAAAAGTGCTGTTTTGCTAAAATAAGCATTTTCAAGCATTTTAGATCGTTGAAATCGTTCAAATAGAAGCAATATTAATAAAAACGAATAATAAAAAATTCGTCGTTTTATGCTGTTTTACGCGTTAAAACGCAGATTAAAGCTCAAAACGTGCTGTTTTGCTAAAATAAACATTTTCAAGCATTTTAGATCGTTGAAATCGTTCAAATAGACGCAATATTAATAAAAACGAATAATAAAAATTCGTCGTTTTTATGCTGTTTTACGCGTTAAAACGCAGATTAAAGCTCAAAACGTGCTGTTTTTAAAAAAATAAGCATTTTCAGCATTAGATCGTTGAAATCGTTCAAAATAGAAGCAATATTAATAAAAACGAATAATAAAAATTCGTCGTTTTTATGCTGTTTTACGCGTTAAAACGCAGATTAAAGCTCAAAACGTGCTGTTTTGCTTAAATAAGCATTTTCAAGCATTTTAGATCGTTGAAATCGTTCAAATAGAAGCAATATTAATAAAAACGAATAATAAAAATTTCGTCGTTTTTATGCTGTTTTAAGCGTTAAAACGCAGATTAAAGCTCAAAACGTGCTTTTTTGCTAAAATAAATATTTTCAAGCATTTTAGATCGTTGAAATCGCGGGAAAAGAAAATTTTAAATTTTCGAATAAAAAAAATTACGTCGTTTTTATCCCTGTTTTACGGGGTTAAAACGCAGAAAAAGCTAAAAACGTGCTGTTTTGCTAAAATAAGCATTTTCAAGCTTTTTGATCGTTGAAATCTTTTAAAATTGGCAATAATAAAAAAAACGAATAAAAAAAAATTGTCATTTTTATGCTGTTTTACGCGTTAAAACGCAGTTTTGGCTAAAAACGGCTGTTTTGCTAAAATAAGTTTTTTCCCCATTTTAGATCGTTGAAATCGTTCAAATAGAGGGAAAATATTAAAAAAAAACGAAAAATTTAAACCCGTCGTTTTATGCTTTTTTAGGGTTTTAAAAAATTTTTTGGTTTTTAAAGCTCAAAACGTCCCTGTTTTGCTAAAATAAGCATTTTCAACATTTTAAATCTTTAAAAATTTGTTCAAATAGAGGGCCCCAATTTAAAAAAAACGAATAATAAAAATTCGTCGTTTTATGTTTTTACGCGTTAAACGCAAAACCGCTCAAAACGTGCTGTTTTGCAAAAAATAAGCATTTTCGCATTTTTAGATCTTTGGGAAATCATTGGGGGGGAAGCACTTTAATAAAAACGGATAAAAAAAATTTCGTCGTTTTATGCTGTTTTACGCTTTAAAAACGCAGATTTAAGCTCAAAACGTGCTGTTTTGCCAAAATAAGCTTTAGGAAACTTTAGCCCCGGAAATCGTTCAAATAGAAGCAAATATTTAATAAAAACGAATAATTTCCCCGTCGTCTTTAGCTTTTTTAGGGTTAAAACGCAGATTGGTTTTCCCAAAACGTGCTGTTTTGCTAAAATAAGCATTTTCCCAAAATTTTAGATCGTTGAAATCGTTCAAAAGACCCCAATAAAAAAAAAAAACGAATAAAAAAAATATCGTCGTTTTTGTGCCTTTTACGCGTTAAAACGCAGAAAAAAAGCCTGTGCGCTGTTTTGCTAAAAAAAAGCATTTTCAAGCATTTTAGACGTTAAACGTTCAAAAGACGCATTATTAAAAAAAAACGAAAAATTTAAATTTCGTCTTTTTTATGCTGTTTTACGCTTTAAAAAACGCAGATTCCCCCGGGAAACGGCTGTTTTTAAAATAAGTTTTTTCCCCATTTTAGATCGTTGAAATCGTTCAAATAAAAAGCAATTTTTAAAAAAACGAATAAAAAAAAGTTCGTCGTTTTTATGCTTTTTTTACGCTTTAAAAACGCAGATTAAAGCCCAAAACGTGCTTTTTGCTAAAAAAGCTTTTTCAAGCATTTTGATCGTTGAAACCCCTTTTTCCCAAATGGGAGGGAAATAAAAAAAACGAATAAAAAAAATTTTCCGTCGTTTCTAGCTGTTTTAGGGTTTTTGCTTTGTTTAAAAACCCTCCAAAACGTGCTTTTTTGCAAAAAATAAGCATTTTCAAGCATTTTAGACGTTGAAATCGTTCAAATAGACGTGCAATATTAATAAAAAACGAATAAAAAAATTTCGTCTTTTTTATGCTGTTTTACGCGTTAAAACCGGTTTTCCCTAAAACGTGCTGTTTTGTTTAAAATAAGCATTTTCAAGAAGATCGTTGAAATCGTTCAAATAGACCCCAATATTAAAAAAAAACCAAATAAAAAAAAATTCATCGTTTTATGCTGTTTTACGCAAAAACGAAATTAAAGCCCCAAACGTGCTGTTTTGCTAAAATAAGCATTTTCAAGCATTTTGATCGTTGAAATCGTTCAAATAGAAGCAATATTAAAAAAAAAACGAATAAAAAAAATTTCGTCGTTTTTATGCTTTTTTAAGCGTTAAAACGCAGTTTAAAACCAAAACGCCGTTTTGCTAAAATAAGCATTTTCGGGCATTTTAGATCGTTGAAATGTTTAAATAGGAAAATATTAAAAAAAAACGAAAAAAAAAAAACCCGTCTTTTTTATTCTTTTTAAAACGCGTTAAAACGCAGATTAAAGCTAAAAAGGGCTGTTTTGCAAAAATAAGCATTTTCAAGCTTTTTTTGGACGTTGAAATCGTTCAAAAGACGCAATAAAAAAACAAAAAAAAAAACCCCGTTTTTTTTGTTTTACGCGTTAAACCCGAAAAATAAAAAACGTGCTGTTTTCTTAAAAAAAAAATTTTTCAAGCATTTTAGATTGTTAAAATTGTTCAAATAAAGCAATATTAATAAAGAACGTAATAAAAAAAATTCGTCGTTTTTTTAAGCGTTTTCCCGGGGGAAAAACGCTGATTAAAGCTAAAAAACGGCTTTTTTCAAAAAAGCATTTTCAAGCATTTTAGATCGTTGAAAGTTCAAAAGACGCAATAAAAATAAAAAAAGAATAAAAAAAAATTCGTCGTTTTTCCCCGGTTTTACGCGAAAAAGGGGGGGATTAAAGCTCAAAACGTGGTGTTTTGCTAAAATAAGCATTTTCAAGCATTTTAGATCTTTGGGAAATCTTTCAAATGGGACGAACAAAAAAACGAAAAATTTAAAACCCCCGCCGTTTTTTGTTTTTTTACGCGTTAAAACGCTGTTTAAAAAGCTAAAAACGTGTTTGTTTCGCTAAAAAATGCATTTTCAAGCATTTAGACGTTGAAATTTTTTAAAAGAAGCAATATTAAAAAAAACGAAAAATTTAAAACCGTCATTTTATGTTGTTTTACGCGTTAAAACGCAGTTTAAAAGCTCAAAACGTGCTGTTTTGCTCAACATAAGCATTTTCGCTTTTTTAATCGTTGAAATCGTTCAAATAGACAAAAATATTAAAAAAAACGAAAAATTTGGCCCCGCCTTTTTTAAAAGTTTTTTTACGCTTTAAAAACGCAGAAAAAAACCCTTAAAAAACGTGCTGTTTTCCCCAAAAAATAAGTATTTTCCCCTTTTTAGATCGTTGAAATCGTTCAAATAGAGCAATAAAAAAAAAAAAACGAATAAAAAAAATTTTCGTCGTTTTATGCTGTTTTACGATTTAAAAAACGCGTTTAAAAATTTTTAAAAACGGTTTTTGCCAAAAAAGCATTTTCCCCTTTTTAATTTGTTGAAATCGTTAAAATAGAAGCAAATTAAAAAAAAACGAATAATAAAAATTCGTCGTTTTTATGTTGTTTTTACGCTTTAAAAAACGCAGCCCAAAAGCTAAAAACGGTTTTTTTCCCCAAAAAAGCATTTTCCCCATTTTGGGATCTTTAAAAACCGTTAAATAAAAAAAAATTTTAATAAAAACGAAAAATTTAAAAATTCTTTCTTTTTTGGTGTTGTTTTTACGCTTTAAAAACGCAGATTAAAGCTCAAAAGGGCTGTTTTGGCTAAAATAAGCATTTTCAAGAAGATCGTTGAAATCGTTAAAATGACGCAATATTAAAAAAAACATATAAAAAAAATTTCGTCGTTTTATGGTTTTTTTGGTTAAAACGCTGATTAAAGCTCAAAGGGCTGTTTTGCTAAAATAAGCATTTTCAAGAATTTTAGACCGGAAATCGTTCAAAAAACGAAAATTTTAAATTTAAAAACAAATAAAAAAATTTTGGGTTTTTATGCTTGGTTTTAGGGCGTTAAAACGAATTTTAAAGCCTAAAAACGTGCTGTTTTCCCAAAATGTTTTCCGGCTTTTTGATCGTTGAAATCGTTCAAATAGAAGAATATTAAAAAAAAACCGGAATAAAAAAAATTTTCGTTTTTATGTTGTTTTACGCTTAAAACGCAGTTTAAAAAGCTAAAAACGTGCTTTTTTGAAAAATAAGCTTTTTCAAGCTTTTTGGGATCGTTGAAATCGTTTAAATAGAAGCCCAAATAAAAACGAATAAAAAAAATTTTCGTCTTTTTGGTTGTTTTACGCTTTTCCAGTTTAAAAAGCTCAAAACGTGTTGTTTTGCTAAAATAAGCATTTTCAAGCTTTTTGTTTCTTGAAACGCCAAAAGACGCAATATTAATAAAAAAGAAAAAAAAAAAATTTCGTCTTTTTTAAAAGTT
>NW_027046116.1:0-32950 GCF_025399875.1 Dalotia coriaria | reverse complement strand
AAATGCTTATTTTAGCAAAACAGAAAGTTTTGAGTTTTAACTGCTTTTTAAACGCGTAAAACAGCATAAAAAACGACAAAATTTTTATTATTCGTTTTTAATATTGTTTTATTTGAACGATTTCAACGATCTAAAATGCTTATTTTAGCAAAACAGCACGTTTATTTTAAATATGTTTTTACGCGTAAAACAGCATAAAAAGACTTTTTATTATTCGTTTTTATTAAATTGCGTCTATTTGAACGATTTCAACGATCTAAAATGATTGAAAATGCTTTTTTTAGCAAAACAGCACGTTTTGAGCTTTATTCTGCGTTTTAGCGTAAAACGCATAAAAACGACGAAATTTAATATTCGTTTTTATTTTTATTGCGTCTATTTAACGATTTCAACGATATAAAATGCTTGAAAATGTTATTTTAGCAAACAGCACGTTTTGATTTTTAATTGCGTTTTACGCGTAAAACAGCATAAAAACGACGAAATTTTATTATTTGTTTTTATTTTATTGCGTCTATTTGAACGATTTCAACGATTAAAATGCTTGAAAATGCTTATTTTAGCAAAACAGCACGTTTTGAGCTTAATCTGCGTTTTAACGCGTAAACAGCATAAAACGACGAATTTTTATTATTCGTTTTTATTAATATTGCGTCTATTTGAACGATTTCCAACGATCTAAAATGCTTGAAAATGTTATTTTAGCAAAACAGCACTTTTTGAGCTTTAATCTGCGTTTTAACGCGTAAAACAGCAAAAAATGACGAATTTTTATTATTCATTTTTATTAATATTGCTTCTATTTAAACGATTTCAACGATCTAAAATGCTTGAAAATGCTTATTTTACCCAAAACAGCACGTTTTGAGTTTATTCTGCGTTTTAACGCGAAAAAACAGCATAAAAACGATGAAATTTTTATTATTCGTTTTTATTTTATTGCGTCTATTTGAACGATTTCAACGATCTAAAATGCTTGAAAATGTTTATTTAGCAAAACAGCACGTTTTGAGTTTTAATCTGCGTTTTACGCGTAAAACAGCATAAAACGACAAAATTTTATTATTCGTTTTTATTAATATTGCGTCTATTGAACGATTTCAACGATCTAAAATGCTTGAAAATGCTTATTTTAGCAAAACAACGTTTTGAGCTTTATTCTGCGTTTAAGCGTAAAACAGCTAAAAATGACGAATTTTTATTATTCGTTTTTATTATATTGTTTCTATTTAAACGATTTCAACGATCAAAAAATGTTTTGAAAATGCTTTTTTTAGCAAAACAGCACGTTTTGAGCTTTAAATTCGTTTTAGCGTAAAACAGCATAAAAACGAACGAAATTTTATTTTCCCGTTTTTATTAAAAAGCGTCTATTTGAACGATTTCAACGATCTAAAATGCTTGAAAATGTTTTTATTTTAGCAAAACAGCACGTTTTGAGCTTTAATCTGCGTTTTAACGCGTAAAACAGCTTAAAAATGACAAATTTTTTTATTATTCGTTTTTAAACATTGTTTCTATTTAAACGATTTCAACGATCTAAAATGTTTGAAAATGCTTATTTTAGCAAAAAAAGCACTTTTTTGAGTTTTTAACTGCGTTTTAACGCAAAAACAGCAAAAAAACGACAAATTTTTTTTTATTATTCTTTTTTATTAATTTTGGGTTCATTTAAAACGATTTCAACGATCTAAAAATGCTTGAAAATGCTTATTTAGCCGAAGTTTTGTTTTTTTAATCTGCTTTTTTACGCGTAAAACAGCAAAAAAACAAAAATTTTTTATTCTTTTTTATTAATATTGCGTCTTTTTGGGAAGGGTGATTTCAACGATCAAAAAATGTTTGAAAATGCTTTTTTTTAGAAAAAACAGCACGTTTTGAGTTTTAAACCCGCTTTTTTTAAAAGCAAAAAACAAAAAAAACGACAAATTTTTTATTATTCGTTTTTTTTAAATATTGCTTCTTTTGAACGATTTCAACAATCAAAAAAAATGCTTGAAAATGCTTATTTTAGCAAAACAGCACGTTTTGAGTTTTTTTCTGCGTTTTAACGCGTAAAACAGCAAAAAAACGACGAAATTTTTATTTTTTTCTTTTTTATTAATATTGTTTTATTTAAACGATTTCAACGATTAAAATGCTTGAAAAGGGTTTTTATTTTAGCAAAAAAAAGCACTTTTGAGCTTTATTCTGCGTTTTAACGCGTAAAAAAAAGCAAAAAAACGAAAAAAATTTTTATTTATTCTTTTTTATTATTTGTTTCTATTTGAAGGGATTTCAACGATCTAAAATGCTTATTTTAGCAAAACAGCACGTTTTGAGTTTTAATATGCGTTTTACGCGTAAAACAGCATAAAAACGACAAAATTTTTATTATTCGTTTTTTATTAAAAATTTGCGTCTTTTTGGGAAACGATTTAAAAGTTTCAAAATGATTGAAAATGTTTATTTTAGAAAAAACAGCACGTTTTGATTTTTATCCTGGGGTTTTAGCGCGTAAAACAGCAAAAAAACGACGAAATTTTTTTTAAATTCGTTTTTTTTTTTTATTGCGTCTATTTTGAAGGGATTTCAACGATAAAAATGCTTGAAAATGTTTTTTTTAAAAGCAAAACAGCACGTTTTGAGTTTTAATCTGCGTTTTACGGGGTAAAAAAGCAAAAAAACGACGAAATTTTTATTATTTTTTTTTATTTTTTTTTGGTCTATTTGAACGATTTCAACGATCAAAAAATGTTTAAAAAATGTTTTATTTTAGCAAAACAGCACGTTTTGAGTTTTTAATCTGCTTTTTTAACGCGAAAAAAGTTAAAAACGACAAATTTTTTTATTATTCCGTTTTATTAATATTCCCCCCCTTATTTGAAGGGATTTCAAGGGATCAAAAAATCCCAAAATGCTTATTTTAGAAAAAACAGCACGTTTTAAAATTTTTAATCTGCGTTTTAACGCGTAAAAAGGGCTTAAAAATGACGAATTTTTTTATTATTCTTTTTTTATTAATATTGCTTTTTATTTAAACGATTTCAACGATCTAAAAATGCTTGAAAATGCTTTTTTTTCCCAAAACAGCACGTTTTGAGCTTTATTCTGCTTTTTAAAGCGAAAAAACAGCAAAAAAAACGACGAAATTTTTTATTATTCTTTTTTTTTTTATTGCGTTATTTGAACGATTTCAACGATCTAAAAATCCCAAAAATTTTTTTAAATTTTAGAAAAACAGCACGTTTTGAGTTTTTAATCTGGGGTTTTTGGGCGAAAAAACAGCAAAAAAAACGACAAAATTTTTATTATTCTTTTTTTTTAAAATTCCCCCCCGGAACGAAAACCACCCCCGAAAGCAAAAAAACACCACTTTTTAGTTTTACCGTTTTAACGCGTAAAAAAAAGCAAAAAAATGACGAATTTTTTATTATTCGTTTTTATTAATATTGTTTCTTTTTAAAAAGATTTCAACGACAAAAAATGTTTAAAAATGCTTATTTTAGCAAAAACACGTTTTGAGTTTAATCTGCGTTTTAACGCGTAAAACAAAAAAAAAACGACAAAATTTTTTTTATTATTCGTTTTATTAAAAATTTTCTTTTTTGAACGTTTTCCCAAACGACCAAAAAATGCTTGAAAATGTTTATTTTAGCAAAACAGCACGTTTTAAAAGTTTTAATCTGCTTTTTAACGCGTAAAAAAGCAAAAAAAAACGACGAATTTTTATTATTTCTTTTTTATTAGGGTTTTTCAAAACCGATTTCAAGGGACCCAAAATGTTTTTGAAAATGCTTATTTTAGAAAAAACAGCACGTTTTGAGCTTTAATCTGCGTTTTTAACGCGTAAAACAGCAAAAAAAAGGGCCCCGAAATTTTTTATTCGTTTTTATTAATATTGCGTCTATTTAAACGATTTCAACGATCAAAAATGCTTGAAAATGATTATTTTAGAAAAAACAGCCGTTTTGAGTTTTTAACGGCTTTTTAACGCGAAAAACAGCAAAAAAAACGACAAATTTAAATTTTTATTCGTTTTTATTAATATTGCTTCTATTTGAAAGATTTCAACGATCAAAAATGCTTAAAAATGCTTTTTAAAAAGCAAAACAGCACGTTTTGAGTTTAATCTGCTTTTTTAACGCGTAAAAGCAAAAAAACGACAAAATTTTTTATTATTCGTTTTTATTAATATTGCTTCATTTGAACGATTTCAAGGGGATCTAAAATGTTTAAAAAATGTTTATTTTAAGAAAAAAACAGCATGTTTTGAGTTTTAATCTGCGTTTTAACGCGAAAAAAACAGCAAAAAAACGACAAATTTTTTTATTATTCTTTTTATTAATATTGCGTCTATTTGAACGATTTCAACGATCTAAAATGCTTAAAAAATTTTTTTATTTTAGAAAAACAGCACGTTTTGATTTTTATTCTGCGTTTTAAGGGCGTAAAACAGCTTTAAAAAACAAAATTTTTTATTATTCTTTTTTATTAATATTGCGTCTATTTGAGCGTTTTCCCAACGATCTAAAATGCTTAAAAAATGCTTATTTTAGAAAAAACAGCACTTTTTTGAGTTTTAATCTGCGTTTTAACGCGTAAAACAGCATAAAATGACAAATTTTTTTATTATTCGTTTTTATTAATATTGCTTCATTTAAAACGATTTCAACGATCTAAATGCTTAAAAAATGCTTATTTTGCAAAAAAGCACTTTTTTGAGTTTTTAATCTGCGTTTTAACGCGTAAAACAGCATAAAAAAACGACAAAATTTTTTATTTTTCTTTTTTTATTAAATTGTTTATTTGAACGATTTAAACTATCAAAAATGCTTGAAAATGCTTTTTTTTGGCAAAACAGCACTTTTTGAGCTATAATCTGCGTTTTTAGGGAAAAACAGCATAAAAACGAAAAAAATTTTATTATTCGTTTTTATTAATATTGCGTCTATTTGAAGGGGTTTTTTAAGGGATCAAAAAATGTTTAAAAAATGTTTTTGCGTTAGCAAAACAGCACTTTTTTGAGCTTTAACTGCGTTTTAACGCGAAAACAGTTTAAAATGACGAATTTTTATTATTCATTTTTTATTAATATTGCTTCTTTTTAAAAACGATTTCAACGATCAAAAAATGCTTAAAAAATGCTTTTTTTTAAAAGCAAAACAGCACGTTTTGTTTTTTTAATCTGCGTTTTAACGCGAAAAACAGTTTAAAAATGACAAATTTTTTTATTATTCGTTTTTAATTTGCTTCTATTTAACGATTTCAACGATCTAAAATGCTTGAAAATGCTTTTTTTAGCAAAAAAGCACGTTTTGAGCTTTAATCTGCGTTTTAACGCGTAAAACAGCATAAAACGACAGGAAATTTTATTGTCGTTTTTTATTAATATTGCTTCTGTTGAACGATTTCAGCAGCTATCTAAAATGCTTGAAAATGCTTATTTTTAGCAAACCAGCACGTTTTTGAGCTATAATCTGCGTTTTACGCGGCTAAAACGGCGCAAAGCGACAAAATTTTTATTATTCGTTTTTTATTAATATTGCGTCTATTTGAACGATTTCAGCGATCTAAAATGGCGAAAATGCTTATGTTAGCAAAACAGCGTTTGAGCTTTAATCTGCGTTTTTAACGCGTAAAACAGCAAAAATGACGAATTTTTTTATTATTCATTTTTATTAATATTGCTTCTGTTAAACGATTTCAACGATCGTAGCTGAAAATGCTTATTTTGTAAAAGGCAGCACGTTTTGAGCTTTAATCTGCGTTTTTTAACGCGTAAAACAGCTTAAAATGACGAATTTTTTTATTATTCGTTTTATTAATATTGCTTCATTTGAACGTTAAAGCGATCTAAAATGCTTGAAAATGCTTGATACAGCAAAACCCAGCACGTTTTGAGCTTTAATCTGCGTTTTAACGCGTAAAACAGCATAAAATGACGGGTACATTATTCGTTTTATTAATATTGCTTCTGTTAAACGGTTCAGCGATCTAAATGGCAAAAGTAGCATTTTTAGCAAAACAGCACGTTTTGAGCACAATCTGCGTTTTAACGCGTAAAACAACATAAAACGACAGAATTTTTATTATTGGTACTTTTATTAATATTGCTTCACTATTTGAACGATTTCAACGATCTAAAATGTGAAAAATGCTTATTTTAGCAAAACAGCGCGTTTTGAGCTTTAATCTGCGTTTTTACGCGTAAACAGCATAAAAACGACAAAATTTTTATTATTCGTTTTTTTATTAATATTTGCGTCTATTTGAACGATTTCAACGATCTAAAATGCTTGAAAATGTATTTTAGCAAAACAGCACGTTTTGAGTTTTAATCTGCGTTTAACGCGTAAAAACAGCATAAAAACGACAGAGAATTTTATTATTCGTTTTATTAATATTGCGTCTATTTGAACGATTTCAACGATCTAAAATGCTTGAAAAATGCTTATTTTAGCAAAACAGCACGTTTTGAGCTTTTAATCTGCGTTTTAACGCGTAAAACAACATAAAAATGACGAATTTTTTATTATTCGTTTTTATTAATATTGCTTCTTTTTCGCCAATTTCAACGATCTAAAATGCTTGAAAATGTATTTTAGCAAAACAGCACGTTTGAGCTTTAATCTGCGTTTAACGCGTAAAACAGCATAAAAACGACGAAATTTTTTATTATTCGTTTTATTAATAATTGCTTCTATTTGAACGATTTCAACGATCTAAAATGCTTGAAAATGCTTATTGTTTAGCAAACAGCACGTTTTGAGCTTTAATCTGCGTTTTAACGCGTAAACAGCATAAAAACGACGAATTTTTTATTATTCGTTTTTTATTAATATTGCGTCTGACTGAACGATTTCAGCGATCTAAAATGCTTGAAAATGCTTATTTTATAAAGCAGCACGTTTTGAGCTTTAATCTGCGTTTTTAACGCGTAAAACAGCAAAATGACGAATTTTTTATTATTCGTTTTTATTAATATTAGCTTCTATTTAAACGATTTCAACTTGATCTAAAATGCTTGAAAATGCTTATTTTGTAAAACAGCACGTTTGAGCTTTAATCTGCGTTTTAACGCGTAAACAGCATAAAACGACGAATTTTTATTATTCGTTTTTATTAATATTGCTTCTATTTGAACATTCCAACGATCTAAAATGCTTAGAAAATGCTTATTTTAGCAAAAACAGCACGTTTGAGCTTTATTCTGCGTTTAACGCGTAAAACGGCATAAAACGGCAGGGTACATTATTCGTTTTTTATTAATATTGCGTCTGTTGAACGATTTCAACGATCTAAAATGCTTGAAAATGCTTATTTTAGCAAAACAGCACGTTTTGAGCCAATCTGCGTTTTAACGCGTAAAAACAGCGCAAAATGACGAATTTTATTATTCGTTTTATTAATATTGCTTCCATTTAGAAACGACCAACGATCTAAAATGCTTGATAATGCTTATTTTGCAGCAAAACAGCGTTTGAGCTTTAATCTGCGTTTTAACGCGTAAAACAGCATAAAACGGCAAATTTTTATTATTCGTTTTTATTAATATTGCTTCTATTTGAACGATTTCAACGATCTAAAATGCTTGAAAATGCTTATTTTAGCAAAACAGCACGTTTGAGCTTTTAATCTGCGTTTTAACGCGTAAACAACATAAAACGACGAATTTTTTGATATTCGTTTTTTATTAATGCTTCTATTTGAACGATTTCAACGATCTAAAATCGCGAAAATGCTTATTTTAGCAAAACAGCACGTTTGAGCTTTAATCACGTTTTTACGCGTAAAACAGCATAAAACGACAAAATTTTTATTATTCGTTTTTTATTAATATTGCGTCATTTGAACGATTTCCAGCGATCTAAAATGCTTGAAAGTAGCATTTTAGCAAAACAGCGTTTTGAGCTTTAATCTGCGTTTTAACGCGTAAAACTTAATAAACGACGAATTTTTTATTATTCGTTTTTATTAATATTGCTTCTATTTGGACGATTTCAACAATCAAAATGCTTGAAAATGCTTATTTTAGCAAAACAGCACGTTTTGAGCTTTTATTCTGCGTTTAACGCGTAAAACAACATAAAAACGACGAAATTTTTATTATTCGTTTTTATTAATATTGCGTCTATTTAGGTGATTTCAACGATCTAAATGCTTGAAAATGCTTATTTTTAGCAAAACAGCACGTTTGGAAGGCTTTTAATCTGCGTTTTAACGCGTAAAACAACATAAAATGACGAATTTTTATTATTCGTTTTTATTAATATTGCTTCTATTTAAACGATTTCAACGTCACAAATGCTTGAAAATACTTATTTTAGCAAAAAGCACGTTTGAGCTTTAATCTGCGTTTTAACGCGTAAAACAACATAAAACGACAGAGAATTTTTTGTTATTGGTTTTTGTAATATTGCTTCTATTTGAACGATTTCAACTATCTAAAATGTGAAAATGCTTATTTTAGCAAAAAAGCACGTTTTGAGGCTTTAATCTGCGTTTTAACGCGTAAAACAGCATAAAAACGACGAAATTTTTATTATTCGTTTTTTTTATTAATATTGCTTCTATTTGAACGATTTCCAGCGATCGTGCTTGAAAATGCTTATTTGGCAAAACAGCACGTTTGAGCTTTATCTGCGTTTTACGCGTAAAGCAGCATAAAACGACAAAATTTTTATTATTCGTTTTGTTAATATTGCTTCTATTTAAACGATTTCAACGATCTAAAATGCTTGAAAATGCTTATTTTAGCCAAAACAGCACGTTTTGAGAGCTTTTAATCTGCGTTTTAACGCGTAAAACAGCATAAAACGACGAATTTTTTGTTATTCGTTTTTATTAATATTGCTTCTGTTGAACGATTTCAGCGATCTAAAATGCTTGAAAATGCTTATTTTGTAAAACAGCACGTTTTGAGCTTTTAATCTGCGTTTTACGCGTAAAACAGCATAAAACGACAAAATTTTTATTATTCGTTTTTATTAATATTGCACGTCTATTTGAACGATTTCAACGATCTAAAATGCTTGAAAATGCTTATTTTAGCAAAACAGCACGTTTTTGAGCTTTTAATCTGCGTTTTAACGCGTAAAACAGCTTATAAAACGACGAATTTTTTTATTATTCGTTTTTATTAATATTGGCTTCTATTGAACGATTTCCAGCAATCTAAAATGTGAAAATGCTTATTTTAGCAAAACAGCACGTTTTGAGCTTTATTCTGCGTTTTAACGCGTAAACAGCATAAAAACGACGAAATTTTATTATTCGTTTTTATTAATATTGCGTCTATTTGAACGATTTCCAGCGATCTAAAATGCTTGAAAATGCTTATTTACAGCAGCAAAACAGCACGTTTTGAGCTTTAATCTGCGTTTTAACGCGTAAAACGGCATAAAAATGACGAATTTTTATTATTCGTTTTTTTATTAATATTGCTTCTATTTAAACGATTTCCAGCGATCTAAAATGGCGAAAAGTAGCATTTTGGCAAAAGCACGTTTTGAGGCACAATCTGCGTTTTAACGCGTAAAACGGCATAAAAACGACGAAATTTTATTATTCGTTTTATTAATGTACTTCTATTTGAACGATTTCAACTATCTAAAATGCTTGAAAATGCTTATTTTTAGCAAAACGGCGCGTTTTGAGCTATAATCTGCGTTTTTACGCGTAAAAACAGCATAAAAACGACAAAATTTTTATTATTCGTTTTATTAATATTGCGTCTGTTGAGACGATTTCCAGCGCGATCTAAAATGCTTGAAAATGCTTATGTTAGCAAAACAGCACGTTTTGAGCTTTAATCTGCGTTTTAACGCGTAAAACAGCAAAATGACGAATTTTTTATTATTCATTTTTATTAATTGCTTCTATTTAAAACGATTTCAACGATCTAAAATGCTTGAAAATGCTTATTTTAGCAAAACAGCACGTTTGAGCTTTAATCTGCGTTTAACGTAAAACAACAAAATGACGAATTTTTATTATTCGTTTTTTATTAATATTGCTTCTATTTGAACGATTTCAACGATCTAAAATGAAATGCTTATTTTAGCAAAAGCAGCACGTTTGAGCTTTTAATCTGCGTTTTTAACGCGTAAAAACAGCATAAAAATGACGAATTTTTATTATTCGTTTTTTATTAATATTGCTTCTGTTAAACGATTTCAACGATCTAAAATGCTTGAAAATGCTTATTTTAGCAAAACAGCGTTTTGAGTTTTAATCTGCGTTTAACGCGTAAAACAGCATTAAAACGACGAAATTTTTATTATTCGTTTTTGTTAATATTGCGTCTGTTGAACGATTTCAACGATCTAAAATGCTTGAAAATGTATTTTTAGCAAAACAGCGTTTTGAGCTTTAATCTGCGTTTAACGCGTAAAACGAAAACATAAAAATGACGAATTTTTATTATTCGTTTTTATTAATATTGGCTTCTTTTAAACGATTTCAACGATCTAAAATGCTTGAAAATGCTTATTTTAGCAAAACAGCACGTTTTGAGCTTTAAATCTGCGTTTTTAACGCGTAAAGCAACATAAAACGGCGAAATTTTTATTCGTTTTGTGTATTTGAACGATTTCAGCGATAAAATGCTTTGAAAATAGCATTTTATCAAAACAGCACGTTTTGAGCTTTAATCTGCGTTTTAACGCGTAAAACAACATAAAAACGACGAATTTTTTTATTATTCGTTTTATTAATGTGCGTCTATTTGAACGATTTCAGCGTCTAAAATGCTTGAAAATGCTTATTTTAGCAAACAGCACGTTTTGAGCAATCTGCTTTTAACGCGTAAAACAGCAAAATGACGAATTTTTTATTATTCGTTTTATTAATATTGCTTCTATTTAAACGATTTCAACGATCACAAAATGCTTTGAAAATGCTTATTTTGCAGCAAAATAGCGTTTGAGCTTTTAATCTGCGTTTTAACGCGTAAAACAGCATAAAAACGACGAATTTTTATTATTCGTTTTATTAATATTGCTTCTATTTGAACGATTTAAACGATCTAAAATGCTTGAAAATGCTTATTTTGCAAAAAGCCTTTTTGAGCTTTTAATCTGCTTTTTTAACGCGTAAAACAGCATAAAACGACAAAATTTTATTATTCGTTTTTATTAATATTGCGTCTTTTGAACGATTTCAACGATCTAAAATGCTTGAAAATGCTTATTTTACAAAACAGCACGTTTTGAGCTTTATCTGGGGTTTTAAGCGTAAAACAGCATAAAAGACGAATTTTATATTATTCGTTTTTTATATTGCTTCATTTAAACGGTTTCAACGATCAAAATGCTTGAAAATGCTTATTTTCAAAACAGCACGTTTTGAGCTTTTAATCTGCTTTTTTAACGCGAAAAACAGCATAAAACGACGAATTTTTATTATTCGTTTTTATTAATATTGCTTCTATTTGAACATTTCAACGATCTAAAATGCTTGAAAATGCTTTTTAGCAAAACAGCACGTTTTGAGTTTTTAATCTGCGTTTTTAACGCGTAAACAGCAAAAGACAAATTTTTATTATTCGTTTTATTAATATTGCTTCTTTTTAAACGATTTCACGATCTAAAATGCTGAAAATGCTTATTTTAGCAAAACAGCACGTTTGAGCTTTAATTCTGCGTTTTAACGCGTAAAACAGCATAAAACGACAAATTTTTTATTATTCGTTTTTATTTATTGCGTTATTTGAACGATTTCAACGATCTAAAATGCTTGAAAAATGCTTATTTTAGCAAAACAGCACGTTTTGAGTTTTTAATCTGCGTTTTAACGCGTAAAACAGCAAAAGACGAATTTTTTATTCGTTTTTTATTAATATTGCTTCTTTAAACGATTTCAACGATCAAAATGTGGAAAATGCTTTTTTTTAGCAAAACAGCAGTTTTGAGCTTTAATCTGCGTTTTAACGCGAAAAACACAAAAAAAGACGAATTTTTTTTTATTCGTTTTATTAATATTGCTTCTATTTAAACGATTTCAACGATCTAAAATGCTTGAAAATGCTTATTTTAGCAAAAAGCACTTTTTGAGGCTTTAATCTGCTTTTTAACGCGTAAACAGCATAAAACGACGAATTTTTTATTATTCGTTTTATTAATTTTGCTTCTATTTGAACGATTTCAACGATCTAAAATGCTTGAAAATGCTTATTTTAGCAAAAGCACGTTTGAGCTTTATCTGCGTTTTAACGCGTAAAACAGCATAAAAGACGAATTTTTATTATTCGTTTTTATTAATTTGCTTCTGTTTAACGATTTCAACGATCTAAAATGCTTGAAAATGCTTATTTTAGCAAAACAGCACGTTTTGAGCTTTAATCGGCGTTTTAACGCGTAAAACAGCAAAAGACAATTTTTATTATTCGTTTTTATTTATTGCTTCATTTGAACGATTTCAACGATCTAAAATGCTTGAAAATGTTTATTTTAGCAAAACAGCACGTTTTGAGCTTTAATCTGCGTTTTAACGCGTAAAACAGCAAAAAGACAAATTTTTTATTATTCTTTTTTATTAATATTGCTTCTATTTAAACGATTTCAACGATCTAAAATGCTTGAAAATGCTTATTTTAGCAAAACAGCACGTTTGAGCTTTATCTGCGTTTTAACGCGTAAAACACATAAAACGACGAAATTTTTATTATTCGTTTTTATTATATTGCCCCCATTTGAACGATTTCAACGATCTAAAATGCTTGAATCTTATTTTAGCAAAACAGCACGTTTGAGCTTTAATTCTGCGTTTAACGGTAAACAGCATAAAACGACGAAATTTTATTATTCTTTTTTTATTAATATTGCGTCTATTTGAACGTTTTCCAACGATCAAATGCTTGAAAATGCTTATTTTAGCAAAACAGCATTTTGAGCTTTAATCTGCTTTTTAACGCGTAAAACACCAAAAAAATGACGAATTTTTATTATTCGTTTTTATTAATATTGCTTCTATTTAAACGATTTCACGATCTAAAATGCTTGAAAATGCTTTTTTTTAGCAAAACAGCCGTTTTGAGTTTTTAATCTGCGTTTTAACGCGTAAAACAGCATAAACGACGAAATTTTTATTTTTTGTTTTTTATTAATTTTTGCTTCTATTTGAACGTTTCAACGATCTAAAATGCTTGAAAATGCTTATTTTAGCAAAACAGCACGTTTTGAGCTTAAATTTCTGCGTTTTAACGCGAAAAACAGCAAAAAAACGACAAATTTTATTATTCGTTTTTTATTAATATTGCGTCTATTTGAACGTTTCACGTCTAAAATGCTTGAAAATGCTTATTTTAGCAAAACGGGACGTTTGAGCTTTTTTTCTGCTTTTTAACGCGTAAAACAGCAAAAAGACAAAATTTTTATTATTCGTTTTATTTTTATTGCTTCTATTTGAACGATTTCAACGATCTAAATGGCGAAAATGCTTATTTTAGCAAAACAGCACGTTTTGAGCTTTCATCTGCGTTTAACGCGTAAAACAGCAAAAATGACGAATTTTTATTATTCTTTTTTTATTAATATTGCTTCTTTTTAAACGATTTCAACGATCTAAAATGCTTGAAAATGCTTTTTTTAAACAAAACAGCCGTTTGAGGCTTTAATCTGCGTTTAACGCGTAAAAAAACAAAACGGGGATTATTATTCTTTTTTTATTAATATGTTTCCCATTTAAACGTTTTCCCAACGATCTAAAATGCTTGAAAATGCTTATTTTAGCAAAACAGCACGTTTGAGCTTTAACCCGCGTTTTAACGCTTTAAAACGCAAAACGACAAATTTTTATTTTTTGTTTTTATTAATATTGCGTCTATTTGAACGATTTCAACGATCTAAAATGCTTGAAAAATGCTTATTTTAGCAAAACAGCACGTTTTGAGTTTTTAATCCGTTTTAACGGGGTAAACCGGGAAAAAAATGACGAATTTTATTATTCTTTTTTATTAATATTGCTATTTAAACGATTTAAACGATCAAAATGCTTGAAAATGCTTATTTTAGCAAAACAGCACGTTTTGAGCTTTAATCACCGTTTTAACGCGTAAAACAGCATAAAACGACGAATTTTTTATTATTCGTTTTATTAATATTGCTTCTATTTGAACATTTCAACGATCTAAAATGCTTGGCTTATTTTAGCAAAAACAGCACGTTTTTGAGCTTTTATTCTGCGTTTAACGCGTAAACAGCATAAAACGACGAAATTTTTATTATTCGTTTTTTTTATTAATATTACGTCTGTTGAACGATTTCCAACGATCTAAAATGCCCGAAAATGCTTATTTTAGCAAAACAGCACGTTTGAGCTTTAATCTGCGTTTTTAACGCGTAAAACAAGATAAAACGACGAAATTTTATTATTCGTTTTATTAATGTTGCTTCTATTTGAACGATTTTCAGCGATCTAAAATGCTTGAAAATGCTTATTTTAGCAAAAACAGCACGTTTTGAGCTATAATCTGCGTTTTACGCGTAAAACAGCAAAAACGACAAAATTTTTTATTATTCGTTTTATTAATATTACGTCTATTTGAACGATTTCCAACGATTTAAAATGCTTGAAAAGTACTTATTTTAGCAAAACAGCACGTTTGAGGCTTTAATCTACGTTTTACGCGTAAAACGAGCATAAAACGACAAAATTTTATTATTCGTTTTATTAATATTGCGTTTGTTGAACGATTTCAACGATCTAAAATGTGAAAATACGCTTATTTTGTACGAAGCAACGTTTGAGCTTTATTCTGCGTTTTTAACGCGTAAAACAGCATAAAAACGACGAAATTTTTGTTATTCGTTTTTATTTTGTGCGTCTATTTGAACGATTTCAACGATCTAAAATGCTTGAAAATGCTTATTTTGTAAACGCTGCACGTTTTGAGCTTTAATCTGCGTTTTAACGCGTAAACAGCATAAAACGACGGGTACATTATTCGTTTTTTTTATTAATATTGCGTCTATTTGAACGATTTCAACTTGATCTAAAAATGCTTGAAAATGCTTATTTTAGCAAAACAGCACGTTTTGAGCTTTAATCTGCGTTTTAACGCGTAAAACAGCAAAATGACGAATTTTTATTATTCGTTTTTATTAATATTTGCTTCTATTTAAACGATTTCAACGATCTAAAATGCTTGAAAATGCTTATTTTAGCAAAACAGCACGTTTTGAACTTTAATCTGCGTTTTAACGCGTAAAACAGCATAAAACGACGAATTTTTTATTATTCGTTTTTCCCATTAATATTGCTTCTATTTGAACGATTTCCAGCGATCTAAATGCTTGAAAATGCTTATTCTAGCAAAACAGCACCTTTTTGAGGTTTTTATTCTGCGTTTTAACGCGTAAAAACAGCATAAAAACAACGAAATTTTTATTATTCGTTTTTTTTATTAATATTGCGTCTATTTGAACGATTTCAACGATCTAAAATGCTTGTAAACGCTTATTTTAGCAAAACGGCGTGCGAGCTTTAATCTCTGCATTTTAACGCGTAAAAACAGCATAAAAATGACGAATTTTTTTATTATTCGTTTTTTATTAATATTGCTTCTATTTAAACGATTTCAACGATCTTAAGTAGCGAAAATGCTTATTTAGCAAAACAGCACGTTTGAGCTTTAATCTGCGTTTTAACGTAAAACAGCATAAAAACGACGAAATTTTTATTATTCGTTTTTTATTAATATTGCTTCTATTTGAACGATTTCAACGATCTAAAATGCTTGAAAATGCTTATTTTAGCAAAACAGCACGTTTGAGCTTTAATCTGCGTTTTACGTAAAACAGCATAAAACGATAAAATTTTATTATTCGTTTTTATTAATATTGCGTCTATTGAACGATTTCAACGTCTAAAATGCTTGAAAATGCTTATTTTAGCAAAACAGCACGTTTGAGCTTTATTCTGCGTTTTAACGCGTAAAACGCTTTATAAAAACGACGAAATTTTTATTATTCGTTTTTTTATTAATATTGCTTCTATTTGAACGATTTCAACGATCTAAAAATGCTTAAAATGCTTATATTATAGCAAACAGCACGTTTTGAGCTTTAATCCTGCGTTTTACGCGTAAAACAGCAACGACAAAATTTTTTATTATTCGTTTTTTATTAATATTGCGTCTATTTGAACGATTTCAACGATCTAAAATGCTTTGAAAATGCTTTATTTTAGCAAAACAGCACGTTTTGAGCTTTTAATCTGCGTTTAACGCGTAAAACAGCATAAAGCGACGAATTTTTTATTATTCGTTTTTTTTTTTATTAATATTGCTTCTATTTAAACGATTTCAACGATCTAAAATGCTTGAAAATGCTTATTTTAGCAGCAAAACAGCACGTTTTTGAGCTTTTAATCTGCGTTTTAACGCGTAAAACAGCATAAAACGACGAATTTTTTATTATTCGTTTTTTATTAATATTGCTTCTATTTGAACGATTTCAGCGATCTAAAATGCTTGAAAATCAGCATTTTAGCAAAACAGCGCGTTTTGAGCTTTTATTCGCGTTTTTAACGGCAAACTAGCATAAAACGACGAAATTTTTATTATTCGTTTTTATTAATATTGCGTCATTTGAACGATTTCAACGATCACAAATGCTTGAAAATGCTTGTTTTTAGCAGCAAAACAGCACGTTTTGAGCTTTTAATCTGCGTTTTAACGCGTAAAACAGAATAAAACGACGAAATTTTATTATTCGTTTTTATTATATTGCTTCTATTTGAACGATTTCAACGATCTAAATGCTTGAAAATGCTTATTTTAGCAAAACAGCAGCACGTTTTGAGCTATAATCTGCGTTTTTACGCGTAAAACAGCATAAAACATTAAAATTTTTGTGTCGTTTTTATTAATATTGCGTCTATTTGAACGATTTCAACGATTTAAAATGCTTGAAATGCTTATTTAGCAGCACGTTTTGAGCTTTAATCTACGTTTTTACGCGTAAAACAGCATAAAACGACAAATTTTTAGTATTCGTTTTTTATTAATATTGCGTTTTATTTTGAACGATTTCAACGATCTAAAATGCTTGAAAATGCTTATTTTTAGCAAAACAGCACGTTTTGAGCTTTGTTCTGCGTTTAACGCGTAAAACATATAAAACGACCGAGGTACTTTATTATTCGTTTTTATTTTTTATTGCGTCTGTTGAACGATTTCAACGTCTAAAATGCTTGAAAATGCTTATTTTAAAACTGCACGTTTTGAGCTTTTAATCGTTTAACGCGTAAAACAGCATAAAACGACGAATTTTTATTTATTCAAACATTAATATTGCGCGTCTATTTGAACGATTTAACGTCTAAAATGCTTGAAAATGCTTATTTTTAGCTAAAACAGCACGTTTTGAGCTTTAATCTGCGTTTTTAACGCGTAAAACAGCAAAATGACGAATTTTTATTATTGAACAATATTGCTTCTATTTAAACGATTTCAACGATCTAAAATGCTTGAAAAATGCTTATTTTAGCAAAACAGCACGTTTGAGCTTTTAATCTGCGTTTTAACGCGTAAAACAGCATAAAACGACGAATTTTTATTATTCGTTTTATTAATATTTAGCCTATTTGAAAGACGATTTCAACGATCTAAAATGCTTGAAAATCTTATTCTAGCAAAACAGCGCAGCGCGAGCGGTATTCTGCGTTTAACGCGTAAAACAACATAAAACAACAGAGAATTTTTATTATTCGTTTTTTATTAATATTGCGTCTATTTGAACGATTTCAACGATCTAAAATGCTTGTAAACGCTTATTTTTAGCAAAACAGCACGTTTTGAGCTTTAATCTGCGTTTTAACGCGTAAAACAGCATAAAAATGACGAATTTTTATTATTCGTTTTTATTAATATTGCTTCTATTTAAACGATTTCAACGATCTTAAATGCTTGAAAGCTTATTTTAGCAAAACAGCACGTTTTGAGCTTTTAATCTGCGTTTAACGCGTAAACAGCATAAAACGACGAAATTTTTATTATTCGTTTTTATTAATATTGCTTCTATTTGAACGATTTCAACTTGTTGATCTAAAATGCTTGAAAATGCTTATTTTAGCAAAACAGCACGTTTGAGCTTTAATCTGCGTTTTTTACGCGTAAAACAGCTATAAAACGACAAAAATTTTTATTATTCGTTTTTATTAATATTGCGTCTATTTGAACGATTTCAACGATCTAAAATGCTTGAAAATGCTTATTTTTAGCAAAACAGCGCGTTTTGAGCTTTATTCTGCGTTTTAACGCGTAAAACAGCATAAAACGACGAATTGCATTATTCGTTTTTATTAATATTGCGTCTATTTGAACGATTTCAACGATCTAAAATAGCGAAAATGCTTTTTTAGCAAAACAGCACGTTTTGAGCTTTAATCGTTGCTTGCGTAAAACAGCAAAATGACGAATTTTTTATTATTCGTTTTTATTAATATTGCTTCTATTTAAACGATTTCCAACGATCTAAATGCTTGAAAATGCTTTATTTTACGCCTTTAATTATTCATTTATTAATATTGCTTCTATTAACGATTTCACGATTAAATGCTGAAAATCTTATTTTAGAAACATGCAACGTTTTGAATTTATCGTTTTAACGCGTAAAACAGCAAAAGAGTTAAATTTTATTATTCGTTTTTATTAATATTCTTTCCTATTTGAACGATTTCAACGATCTAAAATGCTTGAAAATGCTTATTTTAGCAAAACAGCACGTTTTGAGCTTTCATCTGCGTTTTAACGCGTAAAACGCAAAATGACGAATTTTTTATTATTCGTTTTTTATTAATATTGCTTCTATTTAAACGTTTCAACTATCAAAATGCTTGAAAATGCTTATTTTAGCAAAACAGCACGTTTTGAGCTTTAATCTGCGTTTTAACGCGTAAAACAGCATAAAACGACGAATTTTTATTATTCGTTTTTATTAATATTGCTTCTATTTGAACGATTTCAACGATCTAAAATGCTTGAAAATGCTTATTTTAGCAAAACAGCACGTTTTGAGCTTTTAATCTGCGTTTTAACGCGTAAAACAGCATAAAACGACGAAATTTTTATTATTCGTTTTTATTTTTTTGCGTCTATTTGAACAGATTCAACGATCTAAAATGCTGAAAATGCTTATTTTAGCAAAACAGCACGTTTGAGCTTTAATCTGCGTTTTAACGCGTAAAACAGCATAAAACTACGAATTTTTATTATTCGTTTTTATTAATATTGCGTCTATTTGAACGATTTCAACGTTCTAAAATGCTTGAAAATGCTTATTTTAACAAAACAGCACGTTTGAGCTTTTAATCTGCGTTTTAACGCGTAAAACAGCAAAATGACGAATTTTTATTATTCGTTTTTATTAATATTGCTTCTATTTAAACGATTTCAACGATCTAAAATGCTTGAAAATGCTTATTTTAGCAAAACAGCACGTTTGAGCTTTAATCTGCGTTTTTACGCGTAAAACAGCATAAAACGACAAATTTTTTATTATTCATTTTTATTAATATTGCTCCTATTTGAACGATTTCAACGATCTAAAATGCTTGAAAATGCTTATTTTAGCAAAACAGCACGTTTTGAGCTTTTATTCTGCGTTTTAACGCGTAAAACAGCATAAAACGACGAAATTTTTATTATTCGTTTTTTATTAATATTTCGTCTATTTGAACGATTTCAACGATCTAAAATGCTTGAAAATGCTTATTTTAGCAAAACAGCACGTTTTGAGCTTTAATCTGTGTTTTAACGCGTAAAACAGCATAAAATGACAAATTTTTATTATTCGTTTTTATTAATATTGCTTCTATTTAAACGATTTCAACGATCTAAAATGCTTGAAAATGCTTATTTTAGCAAAACAGCACGTTTTGAGCTTTAATCTGCGTTTTAACGCGTAAAACAGCTTAAAAATGACGAATTTTTATTATTCGTTTTTATTAATATTGCTTCTATTTAAACGATTTCAACGATCTAAAATGCTTGAAAATGCTTATTTTAAAACAGCACGTTTGAAAGCTTAATCTGCCGGCGTAAAACAGCATAAAAACGACAAATTTTTTTATTATTCATTTTTTATTAATATTGCTTCTATTTGAACGATTTCAACGAAACGATTTAAAACGATCAAAAAATGTTTAAAAAAGTTTTATTTTAAGCAAAACAGCACGTTTTGATTTTAATCTGCGTTTTAACGCGAAAAAAGGCAAAAAAAATGACAAAATTTTTAAATTATTCGTTTTTATTAATATTGCTTCTTTTTAAAAACGATTTCAAACGATTTTAAAAATGCTTGAAAATGCTTTTTTTTAAAAGAAAAACAGCACGTTTTGATTTTTAATCTGCGTTTAAACGCGTAAAACAGCAAAAAAAAACGACAAAATTTTTTATTATTTTTTTTTATTAATATTGCTTCTATTTGAACGATTTCAACGATCTAAAATGTTTTGAAAATTTTATTTTAGAAAAAACAGCGCGTTTTGAGTTTTTAATCTGCTTTTTTACGCAAAAAAACACAAAAACGACAAAATTTTTATTATTCTTTTTTTTAAATATTGCGTCTTTTTGAACGATTTCAACGATCAAAAAATGCTTGAAAATGTTATTTTAGCAAAACAGAAAGTTTTGAACCTTTTTTTTCCGCGTTTTAACGCGAAAACAGCATAAAAACGACAAAATTTTTAATTTTTCTTTTTTTTTTTTATTGCGTCTATTTAAACGATTTCAACGATCTAAAATGCCTGAAAATGCTTATTTTAGCAAAACAGCACGTTTTGAGTTTTAATCGCGTTTAACGCGTAAAACAGCATAAAAATGACGAATTTTTATTATTCGTTTTTATTAATATTGCTTCTATTTAAACGATTTCATAACGATCTAAAAAATGCTTGAAAATGCTTATTTTAGCAAAATAGCACGTTTTGAGCTTTAATCTGCGTTTTAACGCGTAAACAGCATGTAAAAAACGACGAAATTTTGTATTATTCGTTTTTATTTTATTGCGTCTATTTGAACGATTTCAACGATCTAAAATGCTTGAAAATGCTTATTTTAGCAAAACAGCACGTTTTGAGTTTAATCTGCGTTTTAACGCGTAAAAACAGCATAAAAAACGACGAATTTTTATTATTCGTTTTTACAATATTGGTGCCTATTTGAACGTGATTTCAAATGATCTAAAATGCTTGAAAATGCTTTATTTTAGCAAAACAGCACGTTTTGAGCTTTTAATCTGCGTTTTAACGCGTAAAAACAGCTTAAAAATGACGTGAATTTTTATTATTCGTTTTTATTAATATTGCTTCTATTTAAAACGATTTCAACGATCTAAAATGCTTGAAAATGCTTATTTTAGCAAAACAGCAATGTTTTGAGTTTTAATCTGCGTTTTAACGCGTAAAAACAGCATAAAAACGACGAATTTTTTTATTATTCGTTTTTGTATTACTATTGATTTTATTTTGAACGATTTCAACGATCTAAAATGCTTCTGGAAAATGCTTATTTTAAAGAAACAAGCGTTTGGTTTTTATCTCTGCGTCTAACGCGTAAAACAGCATAAAACGACGAAATTTTATTATTCGTTTTTTATTAATATTGCGTCTATTTGAACGATTTCAACGATCTGTACTGCTTGAAAAATTTTATTTTAGCAAAAACAGCACGTTTTGAGCCTTTAATCTGCGTTTTAACGCGCGTAAACAGCATAAAATGACGAATTTTTTATTATTCGTTTTATTAATATTACTTATTTAAAACGACTTTTCAACGATCTAAATGCTTGAAAATGCTTATTTTAGCAAAAACAGCACGTTTTGAGTTTTACCCGCGTTTTAACGCGTAAAACAGCATAAAAACGACGAAATTTTTATTATTCGTTTTTATTAATATTGCTTCTATTTTAAACGATTTCAACGATCTAAAATGCTTGAAAATGCTTATTTTAGCAAAATAGCACGTTTTGAGTTTTTGTAATCTGCGTTTTAACGCGCGTAAAATGTTAAGCAAAATGACGAATTTTATTATTCGTTTTATTAATAATAATATTGCTTCTATTTAAACGATTTCAACGATCTAAAATGCTTGAAAAATGCTTATTTTAGCAAAATAGCACGTTTTGTTTAAATCTGCGTTTTAACGCGTAAAACAAAAGCATAAAAAACGACGAAATTTTTATTATTCGTTTTTATTTTTATTGCGTCTATTTGAACGATTTCAACGATCTAAAAATAAGCTTGAAAATGCTTATTTTAAAGCAAAAACAGCACGTTTTGAGCTTTAATCCGCGTTTTAACGTAAAAACAGTTAATAAAAACGACGAATTTTTTTATTATTCGTTTTTATTAATACGTCTATTTGAACGTGATTTCAACGATCTAAAATGCTTGAAAATGCTTATTTTAGCAAAACAGCATGTTTTGAGTTTTAATCTGCGTTTTAACGCGTAAACAGCTTAAAAATGACGAATTTTTTATTATTCGTTTTTATTAATATTGCTTCTATTTAAAACGATTTCAACGATCTAAAATGCTTGAAAATGCTTATTTTAGCAAAAACAGCACGTTTTGAGTTTTAATCTGCGTTTCTAACGCGTAAAACAGCATAAAAACGTGACGAATTTTTATTATTCGTTTTTATTAATATTGCTTCTATTTGGAACGATTTCAACGATCTAAAATGCTTGAAATGCTTATTTTAGCAAAACAGCACGTTTTGAGTTTTATTCTGCGTCTTAACGCGCGTAAAAACAGCATAAAACGACGAAATTTTTATTACTCCGTTTTTATTAATATTGCGTCTATTTGAACGATTTCAACGATCTAAAATGCTTGAAAATGCTTATTATTTTAGCAAAACAGCACAAGCTTTTGAGCTTTAATCTGCGTTTTAACGCGTAAAACAGCATAAATGACGAATTTTTTATTATTCGTTTTTACATTATTGCTTCTATTTAAACGACTTCAACGATCTAAAAATGCTGAAAATGCTTATTTTAGCAAAACAGCACGTTTTGAGCTTTAATTCGCGTTTTAACGCGTAAAAATGGTTACAAAAACGTACCTTAAAAATTTTTACGGTCGGCTTTTTATTAATATTGCTTCTATTTTTGAAACGATTTCAACGATCTAAAATGCTTGAAAATGCTTTATTTTGAAGCAAAAACAGCACGTTTTGTTTTAATCTGCGTTTTACGCGTAAAACGCATACAAAAACGACAAAATTTTTATTATTAGTTTTTTATTAATATTGCGTCTATTTGAACGATTTCAACGATCTAAAATGCTTGAAAATGCTTATTTTATCAAAAACAGCAATGTTTTGAGCTTTATTCTGCGTTTTAACGCGTAAAACAGCATAAAACGACAAAATTTTTATTATTCGTTTTTTTATTAATATTGCGTCTATTTGAACGATTTCAACGATCTAAATGCTTGAAAATGCTTATTTTAGCAAAAACAGCACGTTTTGCTTTTAATCTGCGTTTTAACGCGTAAACAGCTTAAAAATGACGAATTTTTATTATTCGTTTTTTATTAATATTGCTTCTATTTAAACGATTTCAACGATCTAAAAATGCTTCGGAAAATGTGCTTATTTTAGCAAAAACAGCACGTTTTGAGCTTTAATCTGCGTTTTAACGCGTAAAAACAGCATAAAACGACGAATTTTATTATTCGTTTTTATTAATATTGCTTCTATTTGAACGATTTCAACGATCTAAAATGCTTGAAAATGCTTATTTTAGCAAAAACAGCACGTTTTGAGCTTTTATTCTGCGTTTTAACGTAAAACAGCATAAAAACGACGAAATTTTTATTATTCGTTTTTTATTAATATTGCGTCTATTTGAACGATTTTTTCAACGATCTTAAATGCTTGAAAATGCTTATATTTTAGCAAAACAGCACGTTTTGAGCTTAATCTGCGTTTTAACGCGTAAAACAGCATAAAAATGACGAATTTTTATTATCTGTTTTATTAATATTGCTTCTATTTAAACGACTTCAACG
The DNA here is from genome assembly GCF_025399875.1 of Dalotia coriaria. Taxonomy (NCBI): domain Eukaryota; kingdom Metazoa; phylum Arthropoda; class Insecta; order Coleoptera; family Staphylinidae; genus Dalotia; species Dalotia coriaria. The sequence continues at coordinate 8,950 of NW_027046116.1, read as the reverse complement.
ATCTAAAATGCTTGAAAATGCTTATTTTAGCAAAAAACAGCACGTTTTGAGTTTTAATCTGCGTTTTAACGTGTAAAACAGCATAAAAACGGACGAAATTTTTATTATTCGTTTTTATTAATATTGTTTTACGAACGATTTCAACGATCTAAAAAATGCTTGAAAATGTTTTATTTTAGCAAAACAGCACGTTTTTGAGCTTTAATCTGCGTTTTACGCGAAACAGCATAAAAAAACGACAAAATTTTTTATTATTCGTTTTTATTAATATTGCGTCTATTTCTGAACGCGATTTCAACGATCTAAAATGCTGAAAATGTTTATTTTATCAAAACAGCACGTTTTGAGCTTTATTCTGCGTTTTAACGCGTAAACAGCATATAAAAACGACGAAATTTTATTATTCGTTTTATTTTTATTGCGTCTATTTGAACGATTTCAACGATTCAAAAATGTTTGAAAATGCTTATTTTAGCAAAACAGCATCGTTTTGAGCTTTTGCGAATCTGCGTTTTAACGCGTAAAAGCATAAAACGACGAATTTTTTATTATCTGTTTTTGCCATTATTGGTGTCTATTTGAACGATTTCAACGATCTAAAAATGCTTGAAAATGCTTTATTTTAGCAAACAGCACGTTTTGAGCTTTAACTGCGTTTAACGCGTAAACAGCTTAAAATGACGAATTTTTATTATTCGTTTTTATTAATATTGCCGTATTTAAACGATTTCAACGATCTAAAATGCTTGAAAATGCTTATTTTAGCGCAAAACAGCACGTTTTGAGCTTTAATCTGCGTTTTAACGCGTAAAAACAGCATAAAACGACGAATTTTTATTATCGCTTTTTATTAATATTGCTTCTATTTTGAAACGATTTCAACGATTCAAAATGGTTGAAAATGCTTATTTTAGCAAAACAGCACGTTTTGAGCTTTATTCTGCGTTTTAACGCGTAAAACAGCATAAAACGTACGAAATTTTTATTATTCGTTTTTATTAATATTGCGTCTATTTGAACGTAAAATGATTTCAACGATCTAAAAATGCTTGAAAATGCTTATTTTAGCAAAACAGCACGTTTTGAGCTTTTAATCTGCGTTTTAACGCGTAAAACAGCATAAAAAATGACGAATTTTTATTATCTGTTTTTATTAATATTGCTTCTATTTAAACGATTTCCCAAATCGATTCAAAAATGCTTGAAAATGCTTATTTAGCAAAACAGCACGTTTTGAGCTTTAATCTGCGTTTTAACGCGTAAAAAACAGCATAAAAACGATTTAAATTTTTATTATTCGTTTTATTAATATTGCTTCTATTTGAACGATTTCAACGATCTAAAAATGCTTGGAAAATGCTTATTTTAGCAAAAACAGCACGTTTTATTTATTCCCAGTTTTAACGCGTAAAACAGCATAAAACGACGAAATTTTGCCATTCGTTTTTATTACTATTGCGTCTATTTGAAATGATTTCATCGATCTAAAAATGCTTGAAAATGCTTATATTTAGCAAAACAGCACGTTTTGAGCTTTAATCTGCGTTTTAACGCGTAAAACAGCATAAAAATGACGAATTTTTATTATTCGTTTTTATTAATATTGCTTCTATTTTAAAACGATTTCAACGATCAAAAATGCTTATTTTGTTAAAACAGCACGTTTTGAGCTTTAATCTGCGTTTTAACGCGTAAAACAGCATAAAAAACGACGAAATTTTTATTATTCGTTTTTATTGAATTGCTTCTATTTGAACGATTTCAACGATCTAAAATGGTTGAAAATGCTTATTTTAGCAAAACAGCTAATGTTTTGAGCTTTATTCCGCGTTTTAACGCGTAAAACAGCATAAAAACGACGAAATTTTTATTATTCCGTTTTTATTAATATTGTTTCTATTTGAACGATTTCAACGATCTAAATGCTTGAAAATGCTTATTTTAGCAAAACAGCATCGTTTTGAGCTTTAATCTGCGTTTTAACGCGTAAAACAGCATAAAAACGACGAATTTATTATTCGTTTTTATTAATATTACTTATTGAACGATTTCAACGATCTAAAATGGTTGAAAATGTTTATTTTAGCAAAACAGCACGTTTTATTTTTATTCTGCGTTTTAACGCGCGTAAAACAGCATAAAAAACGACGAAATTTTTATTATTCGTTTTTATTTTTATTGCTTCTATTTAAACGATTTCAACGATCTAAAACGCTTGAAAATGCTTATTTTAGCAAAACAGCACGTTTGAGTTTTAATCTGCGTTTTAACGCGTAAAACAAGCATAAAACGACGAATTTTATTATTCGTTTTTATTAATATTGCTTCTATTTGAACGACTTCAACGATCTAAAATGCTTCAAAATGCTTATTTTAGCAAAACAGCACGTTTTGAGCTTTATTCCCTGCGTTTTAACGTAAAACAGCATAAAAAAACGACGAAATTTTTATTATTCGTTTTTATTAATATTGCGTTCGGCTTGAATCGATTTCACGATCTAAAATGCTTGAAAATGCTTATTTTGTGCAAAACAGCACGTTTTGAGTTTTAATCTGCGTTTTAACGCGTAAAACAGCATAAAAATGACGAATTTTTTTATTATTCGTTTTTGTCAATATTGCTTCTATTTAAACGATTTCAACGATCTAAAATGCTTGAAAAATGCTTATTTTAAAGCAAAAACAGCACGTTTCAGCTTCTTTAATCTGCGTTTCTTAACGCGGCAAAACAGCATAAAAACGACGAAATTTTATTATTCGTTTTTATTAATATTGCTTCTCTATTTTGAACGATTTCAACGTGATCTAAAATGCTTGAAAATGCTTTATTTTAGCAAAACAGCACGTTTTGAGCTTTAATCTTGCGTTTTACGCGTAAAACAGCATAAAACGACAAAAATTTTTATTATTCGTTTTTATTAATATTGCGTCTATTTGAACGATTTCAACGATCTAAAATGCTTGAAAATGCTTTATTTTAGCAAAACAGCACGTTTTGAGCTTTTAATCTGCGTTTTAACGCGTAAAAACAGCTTAAAAAATGACGAATTTTTTATTATTCGTTTTTATTAATATGGCTTCTATTTTGAACGATTTCAAATCGATCTAAAAAATGCTTGAAAAATGCTTATTTTTAGCAAAACAGCACGTTTTGAGTTTTAATCTGCGTTTTAACGCGTAAAAACAGCATAAAAAAATGACGAATTTTTTATTATTCGTTTTTATTATTGCTTCTATTTAAACGATTTCAACGATCTAAAATGCTTGAAAATGCTTTATTTTAGCAAAACAGCACGTTTTGAGCTTTTAATCTGCGTTTTTAACGCGTAAAACAACATAAAACGACGAAATCTTTTTATTATTCGTTTTTATTAATATTGCTTCTATTTGAACGATTTCAACGATCTAAAATGCTTGAAAATGCTTATTTTAGCAAAACAGCACGTTTTGAGTTATAATCTGCGTTTTTACGCGTAAAAACAGCATAAAAAACGACAAAATTTTTATTATTCGTTTTTATTAATATTGCGTCTATTTGAACGATTTCAACGATCTAAAATGCTTCTTGAAAATGCTTATTTTAGCAAAACAGCACGTTTTAAGTTTAATCTGCGTTTATTGCTAGTAAAACAGCATAAAAAAACGACAAAATTTTTATTATTCGTTTTTGCCAATATTGCGTCTATTTGAACGATTTCAACGATCTTAAAAATGCTTGAAAATGCTTATTTTGTGCTAAAACAGCACGTTTTGAGTTTTAATCTGCGTTTTTAACGCGTGAAACAACAGCATAAAAACGACGCAATTATTATTCGTTTTTATTAATATTGCGTCAATTTGAACGATTTCAACGATCTAAAATGCTTGAAAATGCTTATTTTAGCAAAACAGCACGTTTTGAGTTTAATCTGCGTTTTAACGCGTAAAACAGCTTAAAAAATGACGAATTTGTTATTATTCGTTTTATTAATATTGCTTCTATTTAAACGATTTCAAACGATCTAAAATGCTTGAAAATGTGCTTATTTTGCAAAACAGCACGTTTTGAGCTTTTAATCTGCGTTTTAACGCGTAAAGAGTATAAAAACGACGAATTTTTTATTATTCGTTTTTATTAATATTATTTTATTTGAACGATTTCAACGATCTAAAATGCTTGAAAAGCTTATTTTAGCAAAACAACAGCACGTTTTGAGTATCTTAACGCAGCATAAAAAAACGACGAAATTTTTATTATTCGTTTTAATCTCGCGTTTTAACGCGTAAAAACAGCATAAAATGACGAATTTTGATTATTCGTTTTTATTAATAAGTTTCTATTTAAACGATTTCTAATGATCTAAAATGTTTGAAAATGCTTATTTTAGCAAAACAGCACGTTTGAGCTTTAATCTGCGCTTTAACGCGTAAAAACAGCATAAAAATGACGAATTTTTGATTATTCGTTTTATTAATATTGCTTCTATTTAAACGATTTCAACGATCTAAAAATGCTTAAAATGCTTTTATTTTAGCAAAACACACGTTTGAGCTTTAATCTGCGTTTTAACGCGTAAAACAGCATAAAAATGACGAATTTTTGATTATTCGTTTTATTAATATTGCTTCTATTTAAAAACGATTTCAATGATCTAAAATGCTTGAAAATGCTTATTTTAGCAAAACAGCACGTTTTGAGCTTTAATCCGCGTTTTAACGTTTAAAAACAGCATAAAACGACGAAATTTTTATTATTCCGTTTTACTAATATTGTTTCTATTTGAACGATTTCAACGATCTAAAAATGCTTGAAAATGCTTATTTTAGCAAAACAGCACGTTTTGAGTTTTAATCTGCGTTTTAACGCGTAAAACAGCATAAAAACGATGAATTTTATTATTCGTTTTTATTAATATTGCGTCTATTTGAACGATTTCAACGATCTAGAATGCTTATTTTAGCAAAACAGCATCGTTTTGAGTTTTAATCAGCGTTTTAACGCGTAAAAAACAGCATAAAAACGACGAAATTTTTATTATTCGTTTTTATTAATATTGCGTCTATTTGAACGATTTCAACGATCTAAAATGCTTGAAAATGCCATTTCAGCAAAACAGCACGTTTTGAGCTTTAATCTGCGTTTTAACGCGTAAAAACAGCATAAAAATGACGAATTTTTTATTATTCGTTTTTATTAATATTGCTTCTATTTAAACGATTTCAACGATCTAAAAATGCTTGAAAATGCTATTTTAGCAAAAACAGCACGTTTTGAGCTTTAATCTGCGTTTTAACTCGTAAAACAGCAATAAAAACGACGAAGTTTTTATTATTCCGTTTTTATTTTTATTGCGTCCATTTGAACGATTTCAACGATCTAAAATGCTTGAAAATACTTATTTTAGCAAACAGCACGTTTTGAGCTTTATTCTGTTTTAACGTAAAACAGCATAAAACGACGAAATTTTTATTATTCGTTTTTATTAATATTGCGTCTATTTGAACGATTTCAACGATCTAAAATGCTTGAAAATGCTTATTTTAAAGCAAAACAGCACGTTTTGAGCTTTAATCTGCGTTTTAACGCGTAAAACAGCATAAAAATGACGAATTTTTGATTATCTGTTTTATTAATATTGCTTCTATTTAAACGATTTCAATGATCTAAAATGCTGAAAAGCTTATTTTAGCAAAACAGCACGTTTGAGCTTTAATCTGCGTTTTAACGCGTAAAAAACAGCATAAAAATGACGAATTTTTTGATTATTCGTTTTTATTAATATTGCTTCTATTTAAACGATTTCAACGATCTAAAATGCTTGAAAATGCTTATTTTAGCAAAAACAGCACGTTTTTGAGCTTTAACTGCGTTTTAACGCGTAAAACAGCATAAAATGACGAATTTTTGATTATTCGTTTTTTATTAATATTGCTTCTATTTAAACGATTTCAAATGATCTAAAATGCTTTGAAAAATGCTTATTTTAAAGCAAAAACAGCACGTTTTGAGCTTTAATCCGCGTTTTAACGGCTTAAAACAGCATAAAACACGAAATTTTTATTATTCGTTTTTACCAATATTGCTTCGCATTTGAACGATCAACGATTCAAAATGCTTCTAAAATGCTTATTTTAGCAAAACAGTTAATGTTTTGAGCTTTAATCTGCGTTTTAACGCGTAAAACAGCATAAAAAACGATGAATTTTTATTATTCGTTTTTATTAATATTGCGTCTATTTGAACGATTTCAACGATCTAGAATGCTTATTTTAGCAAAACAACAGCACGTTTTGAGCTTTAATCTCGCGTTTTAACGCGTAAAACAGCATAAAAACGACCAAATTTTTATTATTCGTTTTTTATTAATATTGCGTCTATTTGAACGATTTCAACGATCTAAAAATGCTTGAAAATTTTATTTAGCAAAACAGCAGGTTTTGAGCTTTTAATCTGCGTTTAACGCGTAAAACAGCAAAAACGACGAATTTTTATTATTCGTTTTTATTAATATTGCTTCTAATTTGAACGATTTCAACGATCTAAAATGCTTGAAAATGCTTATTTTAGCAAAAACAGTCGTTTTCGAGTTTTAATCTGCGTTTTAACGCGTAAACAGCATAAAAAACGACGAATTTTTTATTCCGTTTTTATTAATATTGCGGTGTCTATTTGAACGATTTCAACGATCCAAAATGCTTGAAAAATGCTTATATTAGCAAAACAGCACGTTTTGAGCTTTAATCAGCGTTTTAACGCGTAAAATGCTAATAAAAACGACGAAATTTTTATTACTCGTTTTTATTGGCCATTGCGTCTGGTTTGAACGATTTCAACGATCTAAAAATGCTTGAAAAATGCTTATTTTGTGCAAAACAGCACGTTTTGAGCTTTAATCTGCGTTTTGCGTAAAACAGCATAAAAACGACGAATTTTTTATTATTCGTTTTTATTAATATTGCTTCTATTTTAACGATTTCCAACAATCTAAATGCTTGAAAATGCTTATTTTGCGCAAAACAGCACGTTTTGAAAGCTTTAATCTGCGTTTTAACGCGTAAAACAGCATAAAACGACGAAATTTTTATTATTCGTTTTTATTAATATTGCGTCTATTTGAACGATTTCAACGATCTAAAATGTTACTTTAGCAAAACAGCACGTTTTGAGCTTTATTCTGCGTTTTAACGCGTAAAACAGCATAAAAATTCCACGAAATTTTTATTTATCGTTTTTTATTTTATTGCCCATTTGAACGATTTCAACGATCTAAAATGCTTGAAAATGCTGGTTTTAGCAAAAACAGCACGTTTTGAGCTTTAATCTGCGTTGTAACGCGTAAAACAGCATAAAACGACGAATTTTTATTATTCGTTTTTATTAATATTGCTTCTACGAATGATTTCAACGATCTAAAATGCTTGAAAATGCTTATTTTAGCAAACAGCACGTTTTGCTGTAATCTGCGTTTTAACGCGTAAAACAAAAGCATAAAAACGACGAATTTTTTATTATTCGTTTTTATTAATATTGCGTCTATTTGAACGTGATCGATCTAAAAATGCTTGAAAATGCTTATATTAAAACAGCACGTTTTGAGCTTTAATCAGCGTTTTAACGCGTAAACATCAAGTAAAAACGACGAAATTTTTATTATTCGTTTTTATTAATATTGCGTCTATTTGAACGAGATTTCAACGATTCAAAAATGCTTTTGAAAATGCTTATTTTTAGCAATAACAGCACGTTTTGAGCTTTTAATCGGCGTTTTAACGCGCAGCAGCATAAAACGACGAAATTTTTATTATTCGTTTTTATTAATACTTATTGCGTCTATTTGAACGATTTAAACGATCTAAAATGCTTGAAAATGTTATTTTAGCAAAACAGCACTTTTTGATTTTAATCTGCGTTTTAACGCGTAAAACACATAAAACGCAATTTTTATTATTCGTTTTTAAATATTGTTCTATTTGAACGATTTCAACGATCTAAAATGCTTAAAAAATTTTTTTAAAAAAAATTTTGGGTTTAATCTGCTTTTTAAACGGAAAACAGCAAAAACGACGGTTTTATTTTCTTTTTTTTAATTTGCTTATTTGAAGGGATTTCAACGATCTAAATGCTTAAAAATTTATTTTAGCAAAACAGCACGTTTGGTTTAATCTCTTTTTAAGGGAAAAAGGGAAAAAAACGACAAATTTTTTATTATTCGTTTTTAAAATTTTTTTTTTAACGATTTAAGTTAAAATGTTTAAAAATTTTTAAGAAAAAACCGTTTTATTTAACGCTTTTTAACCAAAAACAGATTTTGGTTTTTTTTTTTTTTAAAAATTTGCTTCTATTTAAACGTTTTCAAGGAAAATTTTAAAAGTTTTTTTGAAAACAAAATTTTTTTAATTGCGTTTTAAGCAAAAATTTTAAAAAAGACGTTTTATTTTTCGTTTTATTAAATTTTTTAAAAAGGGGTTTTTTTAAAATGTTTTTAAAATGCTTTTTTAAAAAAATTTTTTTTAGCAAAAAATTGCTTTTAAGCAAAAAAGAAAAAAAAAAAAATTTTTTTTTTTTTTTAAATAGTGTTTTTTTTAACTTTTTTAAAATTAAATGCTTTGAAAATTTTATTTTAAAAAAGCAGGGGTTTTTTAAAAGAAAACGAAAAAAAAAAATTTTTATTTTCTTTTTTTATTAAAGGGTTTTTTAAAAATTTTTTCCCTTAAAAAAATTTTTTTGGGGTTTATTTTCAAAAAAGTTTTTGAAAATTGGTTTTAAGGGAAAAAAAAAAAAAAATTTTTTTTTCGTTTTTTTTTTAATTTGTTTTATTTAAGATCTAAAATGCTTGAAAATGTTATTTTAGAAAAACGGTTTTGAGCTTTTTTGGTTTTCCGAAAACAAAAAAAAAAAAAATTTTTTATTATTCGTTTTTTTTAAAATTTGCGTCTATTTGAGCGATTTCAAATAAAAAAAAATGCTTTT
>NW_027046115.1:0-32961 GCF_025399875.1 Dalotia coriaria | reverse complement strand
TTTTTCCCCAAAAAAAAAAAAGAAAAGGGCCCAAAAAAAAATTTTTTAAAAAAAAAAATTTTTTTTTAAAAAAAAAAAACGAAAAATAAAAAAAAAAAAAATTTTTCCCTTTTTTTCGTTTTTTAAAAAATCCCCTTTTTAAAAAAAACCGCGTTAAACGCAAAAAAATTAAAAAAAAAGTTTTTTTTTTTTTTTTCCCAAAAAAAAAATGCTGTTTTTTTTTTTTTTTGGGCTTTAAAAAAAAAAAAAAAAACCGGGGGGCCCAAAATTTTAAAAAAGATTTTAAGTTTTTCGTGAAACGTTCAAAAGAGAAATATTAAAAAAACAATAAAAAATTCGCGTTTTTTGTTTTACGCGTTAAAACGCGATTAAGTAAAACGTGCGTTTTGCTAAAATAAGCATTTTCAGCATTTTGACGTTGAAATGCAAAAGACGAATAAAAAAAAAACGAATAAAAAATTGTCGTTTTATGCTTTTTTACGCTTTAAAAAAGGCAGATTAAAGCTAAAAACGTGCTTTTTTGTTAAAAAAGTTTTTCAAGCATTTTGATGGGAAATTTTCAAATAAAAGCAATATTAAAAAAAACGAAAAAAAAATTTGTGTTTTATGCTTTTTTAGGGTTAAAAAACGCAGATTGCTCAAAACGTTTTTTTGCAAAAATAAGCTTTTTCGCATTTTAGATCTGGAAATCTTTTAAATAAAGCAAATTAAAAAAAAAATAAAAAATTGTCTTTTATGCTGTTTACGCTTAAAACGCAGATTGCCAAAACGTGCGTTTGAAAAAAAGCATTTTCAAGCTTTTTACGTTAAAACGTTCAAAAGACGAATAAAAAAAAAACGAAAAAAAAAAAACGTCGTTTTTTTTGGTTTTACGAAAACGCGAAAAAGTAAAAACGTGCGTTTTGTAAAAAAGCATTTTCGCATTTTAGACGTTGAAACGTTAAATAAAAGAATTTTAAAAAAAAACGAATAAAAAAAAATTCGTCGTTTTTGCTTTTTTGGGCGAAAGCGAAAAAGCTCAAACGTGCTGTTTTGCAAAATAAGCATTTTCAAGCAAGACTTTTGAAATCGTTCAAATAGAGAAAATTTTAAAAAACGAATAAAAAAAAATTTGTTTTTATGTTTTTTAGGGTTAAAACGCAGAAAAGCTAAAAAACGTGCGTTTTGCAAAAATGATTTTCAAGCATTTTTCGGAAATCGTTAAATAAAGCAATTTTAATAAAAAACGAATAAAAAAAATTCGTCTTTTTATGCTGTTTACGCTTTAAAAAACGCAGAAAAGCTAAAAAACGTGCGTTTTTGCAAAAAAGTTTCGCATTTTGATCGTGAAATCGTTCAAAAAAAGCAATATTAAAAAAACAATAAAAAAATTCGTCGTTTTTATGCTGTTTTTAGGGTTAAAACGCAGATCCCCTAAAAACCCGGGTTTTCCCAAAAAAAGCACAAGCATTTTAGTAAACTTCAAAATAGAAGCAATTTTAAAAAAAAACGAATAAAAAAATTCGTCTTTTATGCTGTTTTAGCTTTAAAAACGCAGATTAAAAGCTCAAAGGGCTTTTTTGCAAAATAAGCATTTTCAGCTTTTTTTGGACGGAAAGCCCAAATAAAAGCAAAATTAATAAAAACGAAAAAAAAAAAATTTCTAAATTTAGGTAAAAGAGATTAAAAAGTAAAAAGGGGCAAAACCCCCTTGCCTTTTCCCCCAAAAACGAAAAAAGATATTTTTAAAACCATAAAAAACGCCCGTTATGTGATTTGAAAAAGGGCTCAATCCCCGGGCTACAAACCCAAAATGACCCCCCGGGCGGTTAAATAAAGGGCTTATTATCCCACCAAAATTTCTTTTTACCCAAACGGGGAACCGGTTAGCCCCAAAGTTTTAAAAAACAAAGCAAAAAAACGAAAACCTTATTTAAAAAAATAAAAAAAGCTTTTAAATCAAAGCGAAAAAACCCAAAACCCACCGGTTTTCTTTTGCCAAAAAAGTTTTGATTTTGCCCCCAAACCCCCCAACCCGGCACCCGAAAATTAAATCTGGCAGGTGGGCCCCCAAAAGCCAAAACATGCTTTCCCCCCCCAAAAATAAAGCAGTCAAAAGTTTTTTGAATATTTTTCGAATTTTTTCCCACACCTACCGGCTAAAAACCCGCTGACCCGCCAGGGTTTTAAAAAAACCGGGTTTTTTGGGTCAGCCCACCCCGGGGAACCCCGCGTTAAAACAAAAGGTGGCTGGCAAAACATTGTATCCAAATATCAAAACGAAAAATTGCGGGGTCGCGTATTTGCCCGATGGTTTTAAATTTTATAAAAATCCCGGCCGAAAAAAACGATTTCGCCTTTTATCCGGGTTTTAAAGCTTATCCCCCACGGCGATAGGGCAAAAAAGCGAGTAAAAAAACCTACGGCTATCCAAATATGAAAAGAATTTTTCAAAACCATGAAAAATTTTTATATTTCCCCCCTTTGGGCATTTCGCCTTTGTTCACGCACCCTTAGGGCCCTGCCAAAACCTGTTGTATATGGGCGGGTCCGCAGACCCAGCTCGTAGGTGGCGATGAACCCAATGCAAATAGTCCCAATGGTTTTGACAAATACTTGGGGATTTAAAAGGTTTTATAAAAATATCGTTTTGGCGTAGTGAGGTATAGGGGCAAGTGTTTTAACTTTACTCGTTTTATACCCCACCCCCGTACTCCCCCAAAATCCCTTTGTATTTCAATCTTGGGCTTGCTTGAGTTCTCAGCTCCACCGTTGGGCTGATAATACTTTGCGTTTTAAAAAAGCCTTGTAAAAAAGGGGGAGGCCGCATTTTTTGGGTCGCCAGGGTGCGATGAGACCCTAATGGTCGAAATAGCTATCCACATCAGGCTTGGAAAATACTTTTGCATTGACTTGCAATGGTTTAGAAAAAAATATCGTTTTGGCGATATTGTGGTATAGCGCACAGGGTTTACTTAACTTTACCACCCATACCACCCCTATACCTACCAATGTATTTAAACGTTTGCTTGAGAAACCGCCCCCACCGTTGGGAGCTGATAATCCCGCGTCTTAATAATAACCCTTGTTATAATTTTTGGGGGTCAATGCGTTTTTGCCCCTAGGTGCGATGAGACTTAATGGTCGAAATACACCATGGTTGACAAATACTTGCATTGCCCCGGAAAAGGTTTTAGAAAAAACGTTTTCATAGGAGGGATAGCGCAGTAAGTGTTTACTAACTTTACCAGCATACCCCCCCTCCGTACTACCTACCATTGTATTTCAATCTTATGCTTGTTGAGAAATTTCATCCCACCGTTAGGGGGCTGAAATATTTCCCCTGCGTTTTGGGAATAATAAGCCAGTTGTATAAGTTTGCCGCAGTTTTTTGTCCCCAGGTGGTGCTGGAGACCCTAATGGTCGAAATAGCTATCCACATGGCTTGAAATACTTGATTGACTGGCAATGGTTTAGAAAAATATCGTTTTGGCGATATTGTGGGGGATAGCGACAAAGTGTTTACTTAACTTTACCAGAAAAAAAAATTTCGTCTTTTTTATGCTGTTTTAGGGTTAAAACGAAAAAGCTAAAAACGTGCTGTTTTGCTAAAATAAGCATTTTCGCATTTTAGATCGTTAAACGTTAAATAAAGCAATATTAATGAAAACGAATAATAAAAATTTTCATTTTTTGTTTTAGGGTTAAAACGCAGTTTAAAAAAACTAAAAACGTGCTGTTTTGCTAAAATAAGATTTTTTTTTTTGATCGTTGAAACGTTCAAATAGAAGAATTTAATAAAAAACGAATAAAAAAAATTTGTCTTTTTTATGTGTTTTAGGGTTAAAACGAGATTAAAGTAAAAAGGGCTGTTTTCAAAATAAGCATTTTCAAGCATTTTGATCGTTGAAATCGTTTTAAAAAAAATTTTAATAAAAAACAATAATAAAAATTGTCATTTTATGTGTTTTACGCGTTAAAACGCAGATTAAAGCTCAAACGTGCTGTTTTTAAAAAAACATTTTCACGCATTTTGATCGTTGAAATGTTCAAATAAGCAATATTAAAAAAAAACGAATAAAAAAATTCGTCGTTTTATGCTTTTTTACGCGTTAAACGCAGAAAAGCTCAAAACGTGCTGTTTTGCTAAAATAAGCATTTTCAAGCATTTTAGATCGTTGAAATCGTTCAAATAGAAGCAATATTAATAAAAACGAATAATAAAAAATTCGTCGTTTTTATGCTGTTTTACGCGTTAAACGCAGATTAAAGCTCAAAACGTGCTGTTTTGCTAAAATAAGCATTTTCAAGCATTTTAGATCGTTGAAATCGTTCAAATAGAAGCAATATTAATAAAAACGAATAATAAGAAATTCGTCGTTTTTATGCTGTTTACGCGTTAAAACGCAGATTAAAGCTCAAAACGTGCTGTTTTGCTAAAATAAGCATTTTCAAGCATTTTAGATCGTTGAAATCGTTCAAATAGAAGCAATATTAATAAAAACGAATAATAAAAAATTCGTCGTTTTATGCTGTTTTACGCGTTAAAACGCAGATTAAAGCTCAAAACGTGCTGTTTTGCTAAAATAAGCATTTTCAAGCATTTTAGATCGTTGAAATCTTTCAAATAGACGCAATAAAAATAAAAACGAATAATAAAATTTCGTCGTTTTATGCTGTTTTTACACGTTAAAACGCAGAATAAAGCTAAAACGTGCTGTTTTGCTAAAATAAGCATTTTCAAGCATTTTAGATCGTTGAAATCGTTCAAATAGAAGCAATATTAATAAAAAACGAATAATAAAAATTCGTCAGTTTTATGCTGTTTTACGCGTTAAAACGCAGATTAAAAGCTCAAACGTGCTGTTTTGCTAAAATAAGCATTTTCAAGCATTTTAGATCGTTGAAATCGTTCAAATAGAAGCAATAATAATAAAAACGAATTAAAAATTTCGTCGTTTTTATGCTGTTTTACGGTTAAAACGCAGATTAAAAGCTCAAAACGTGCTGTTTTGCTAAATAAGCATTTTCAAGCATTTTAGATCGTTGAAATCGTTCAAATAGACGCAATATTAATAAAAACGATTAATAAAAATTCGTCATGTTTTATGCTGTTTTACGCGTTAAAACGCAGATTAAAGCTCAAACGTGCTGTTTTTGCTAAAATAAGCATTTTCAAGCATTTTAGATCGTTAAATCGTTCAAATAGCGCAATATTAATAAAACGAATAATAAAATTTCGTGTTTTATGCTGTTTTACGCGTTAAAACGCAGATTAAAAGCTCAAACGTGCTGTTTTGCTAAAATAAGCATTTTCAAGCCATTTTAGATCGTTGAATCGTTCAAATAGAAGCAATATTAATAAAAACGAATAATAAAATTCGTCGTTTTTGGTTTAGGGTTAAAACGCAGAATAAAGCTCAAAACGTGCTGTTTTGCTAAAAATAAGCATTTTCAAGCATTTTAGATCGTTGAAATTGTTCAAATAGAAGAAATATTATAAAAACGAATAATAAAAATTTGTCTTTTTTATGTTTTTACGCGTTAAAACGCAGATTAAAGGTCAAACGTGCTGTTTTGTTAAAATAAGCATTTTAAGCATTTTAGATCGTTGAAATCGTTCAAATAGAAAAATTAAAAAAAAACGAAAAAAAAAAATCTCGTTTTATGCTGTTTTACGCGGTCAAAACGCAGATTAAAGCTCAAAATGGCTGTTTTGCTAAAATAAGCATTTTCAAGCATTTTAGATCGTTGAAATCGTTAATATAGAAGCAATTTTAATAAAAACGAATAATAAAAATTCGTCGTTTTATGCTGTTTTACGCGTTAAAACGCAGATTAAAAGCTCAAAACGTGCTGTTTTCTAAAATAAGCATTTTCAAGCATTTTAAATCGTTGAAATCGTTCAAATAGAAGCAATATTAATAAAAACGAATAAAAAAATCGTCGTTTTTATGCTGTTTTACGCGTTAAAACGCAGATTAAAGCTCAAAACGCTGTTTGCAAAATAACATTTTCAAGCATTTTAGATCGTTGAAATCGTTCAAATGACGCAAATTAATAAAAACGAATAATAAAAATTTCGTCGTTTTTATGCTGTTTTACGCGTTAAAACGCAGATTAAAGCTCAAAACGTGCTGTTTTGCTAAAATAAGCATTTTCAAGCATTTTAGATCGTTGAAATCGTTCAAATAGAGCAATATTAATAAAAACGATTAATAAAAATTCGTCATTTTTATGCTGTTTTACGCGTTAAAACGCAGATTAAAGCTCAAAACGTGCTGTTTTGCTAAAAAAGCATTTTCAAGCATTTTAGATCGTTGAAATCGTTCAATAGAAGCAAATATAATAAAAACGAATAATAAAATTTCGTCGTTTTAGCTGTTTTACGCGTTAAAACGCAGATTAAAAGCTAAAACGTGCTGTTTTGCTAAAATAAGCATTTTCAGCATTTTAGATCGTTGAAATCGTTCAAAAGGCAATATTAATAAAAACGAATAATAAAAATTTCGTTGTTTTATGCTGTTTTACGCGTTTAAACGCTGATTAAAATCTCAAAACGTGCTGTTTTGCTAAAATAAGCATTTTCAAGCATTTTAAATCGTTGAAATCGTTCAAATAGACGCAATATTAATAAAAACGAATAATAAAAATTTCGTTTTTATGCTGTTTTACGCGTTAAAACGCAGATTAAAGCTCAAAACGTGCTGTTTTGCTAAAATAAGCATTTTCAAGCATTTTAGTTTGTTGAAATCGTTCAAATAGACGCAATATTAATAAAAACGAATAATAAAAATTTCGTGTTTTTATGTGTTTTACGCGTTAAAACGCGATTAAAGTAAAAACGTGCTGTTTTGCTAAAATAAGCATTTTCAGCATTTTAGATCTTGAAATCGTTAAAATAGAAGCAATATTAATAAAAACGAATAATAAAAATTCGCGTTTTAAAGCGTTTACGCGTTAAACGCAGATTAAAGGTCAAAAACGCTTTTTGCTTAAATAAGCTTTTCCCAAATAGATCGTGAAATCGTTTAAATAGACGCAATATTAATAAAACGAATAAAAAATTCCGTTTTATGCTGTTTTACATTAAAAACGTTTAAATCAAATGTTTTCAAAATACATTTTAGATTATCTAAATTCAAATAGAAGCAATATTAATAAAAAATTAAGTAAAACGCATTTACTTTTATTTTTACAAAAAAGATTTAGAAAATTTGTTTTGAAAATTAAATTTAAGCATTTAGAATAAACGATAAAAAATGCAATAAAATGTTAAAAAACAGATTAAACCTATTGCTGTTTTAGTAAAACAGATTTCAAGTCAATAGATTTTTCTAAAAAGCAATTTAAAATTGATAAAAATTTCGGTTTAATGCGCTTATTAAAAAAAATAAAATAAAATGCTGTTTTTAAATAGCATTTTACGCTTTTAAATGTTGAAATTTCCAAAAGGTATTAAAAAAACGTAACAAAATTTCTTAATCTTTTAACGCAATTTAAAACGAAGAAAATCAAAACGTGCGTTTTCTTAATTGCTTTTAATTTAAATCGTTAAATCTCTCAAAAGCATTTTAAATCGATTTAAATTCTGTTTAGCTGAAATCGTTAAAAGCAAAAATTTAAAAACGAATAATAAAAATTCGTCGTTTTATGCTGTTTTACGCGTTAAAAACGCAGATTAAAGCTCAAAACGTGCTGTTTTGCTAAAATAAGCATTTTCAAGCATTTTAGATCGTTGAAATCGTTCAAATAGAAGCAATATTAATAAAAACGAATAATAAAAATTCGTCGTTTTATGCTGTTTTACGCGTTAAAACGCAGATTAAAGCTCAAAACGTGCTGTTTTGCTAAAATAAGCATTTTCAAGCATTTTAGATCGTTGAAATCGTTCAAATAGAAGCAATATTAATAAAAACGAATAATAAAAAATTCGTCGTTTTTATGCTGTTTTACGCGTTAAAACGCAGATTAAAGCTCAAAACGTGCTTGTTTGCTAAAATAAGCATTTTCTAGCATTTTAGATCGTTGAAATCGTTCAAATAGAAGCAATATTAATAAAAACGAATAATAAAAATTTCGTCGTTTTTATGCGTTTACGCGTTAAAACGAAGATTAAAGCTCAAAACGTGCTGCTTTGCTAAAATAAGCATTTTAAGCATTTTAGATCGTTGAAATCGTTTAAATAGAAGCAATATTAATGAAAAACGAATAATAAAATTCTTCATTTTATGTTGTTTTACGCGTTAAAACGCAGATTAAAACTCAAAACGTGCTGTTTTGCTAAAATAAGCATTTTCAAGCATTTTAGATCGCTGAAATCGTTTAAATAGAAGCAATATTAATGAAAAACGAATAATAAAAAATTCGTCGTTTTTATGTCTGTTTTACGCGTTAAACGCAGATTAAAGCTCAAAACGTGCTGTTTTGCCAAAATACGCATTTTCAAGCATTTTAGATCGTTGAAATCGTTCAAATAGAAGCAATATTAATAAAAACGAATAATAAAAAAATCGTTCGTTTTTGCTGTTTCGCGTTAAAACGCAGATTAAAGCTCAAAACGTGCTGTTTTGCTAAAATAAGCATTTTCAAGCATTTTTGATCGTTGAAATCGTTCAAATAGAAGCAATATTAAAAACGAATAATAAAAATCGTCGTTTTATGTGTTTTACGCGTTAAAACGCAATTAAAAGCTCAAAACGTGCTGTTTTGCTAAAATAAGCATTTTCTAGCATTTTAGATCGTTGAAATCGTTCAAATAGAAGCATATTAATAAAAACGAATAATAAAAATTTCGTCGTTTTTATGCTGTTTACGCGTTAAAACGCAGATTCAAGCTCAAACGTGCTGTTTTGCTAAAATAAGCATTTTCAAGCATTTTAGATCGTTGAAATCGTTTAAATAGAAGCAATATTAATGAAAACGAATAATAAAAATTCGTCATTTTTATGCTGTTTTACGCGTTAAAACGCAGATTAAAGCTCAAAACGTGCTGTTTTGCTAAAATAAGCATTTTCACGCATTTTAGATCGCTGAAATCGTTCAAAGACGCAATATTAATAAAAACGAATAATAAAAATTCGTCCGTTTTATGCTGTTTTACGGTTAAAAACGCAGATTAAAAGCTCAAAACGTGCTGTTTTGCTAAAATAAGCATTTTCAAGCATTTTAGATCGTTGAAATCGTTCAAATAGAAGCAATATTAATAAAAACGAATAATAAAAAATTCGTCGTTTTATGCTGTTTTACGCGTTAAAACTCAGATTAAAAGCTCAAAACGTGCTGTTTTGCTAAAATAAAGCATTTTCAAGCATTTTAGATCGTTGAAATCGTTCAAATAGAAGCAATATTAATAAAAACGAATAATAAGAAATTTGCTCGTTTTATGCTGTTTTACGCGTTAAAACGCAGATTAAAGCTCAAAAACGTGCTGTTTTGCTAAATAAGCATTTTCAAGCATTTTAGATCGTTGAAATCGTTCAAATAGAAGCAATATAATAAAAACGAATAATAAAAATTCGTCGTTTTTATGCTGTTTTACGCGTTAAAACGCAGATTAAAAGCTCAAAACGTGCTGTTTTGCCAAAATACGCATTTTCAAGCATTTAGATCGTTGAAATCGTTCAAATAGAAGCAATATTAATAAAAAACGAATAATAAAAAATCGTCGTTTTTATGCTGTTTTACGCGTTAAAACGCAGATTAAAAGCTCAAAACGTGCTGTTTTGCTAAAATAAGCATTTTCAAGCATTTTGATCGTTGAAATCGTTCAAATAGAAGCAATATTAAAAAAAACGAATAATAAAAATTCGTCGTTTTATGCTGTTTTACGCGTTAAAACGCAGATTAAAGCTCAAACGTGCTGTTTTGCTAAAATAAGCATTTTCAAGCATTTTAGATTGTTGAAACGTTTAAATAGACGCAAATTAATAAAAAACGAATAATAAAAATTTCGTCGTTTTATGTTGTTTACGCGTTAAAACGCAGAATAAAGCTCAAAACGTGCTGTTTTGCTAAAAAAGCATTTTCAAGCATTTTAGATCGTTGAAATCGTTCAAATAGTAGCAATATTAATAAAAAACGAATAATAAAAATTCGTCGTTTTTATGCTGTTTTACGCGTTAAAACGCAGATTAAAAGTTTGAAAAACGTGTGTTTTGCTAAAATAAGCATTTTAAACATTTTAGATCGTTGAAATCGTTCAAAAAGACGCAATATTAAAAAACGAATAATAAAATTTTCGTTTTATGCTGTTACGCGTTAAAACGCATTAAAAGCTCAAAATCGGCTGTTTGCTTAAAACATTCGATTTTAGATCGTTAAACATTTCAACTGAGAAGCAATATTAATGAAAACGAATAATAAAAATTCTTCATTTTATGCTGTTTTACGCGTTAAAATGCAGATTAAAACTCAAAACGTGCTGAATATTTAACATTTTAGATCGTTGTAAATCGTTTAAATAGAAGCAATATTAATGAAAACGAATAATAAAAATTCGTCGTTTTATGCTGTTTTACGCGTTAAACGAGATTAAAGCTCAAAACGCTGTTTTGCCAAAATACGCATTTTCAAGCATTTTAGATCGTTGAAATCGTTCAAATAGAAGCAATATTAATAAAAACGAATAATAAAAATCGTCGTTTTTATGCTGTTTTACGCGTTAAAACGCAGATTAAAGCTCAAAACGTGCTGTTTTGCTAAAATAAGCATTTTCAAGCATTTTAGATCGTTGAAATCGTTCAAATAGAAGCAATATTAATAAAACGAATAATAAAAATTCGTCGTTTTTATGCTGTTTTACGCGTTAAACGCAGATTAAGCTCAAAACGTGCTGTTTTGCTAAAATAAGCATTTTCAAGCATTTTAGATTGTTGAAATCGTTTAAATAGCCCAATAGTAAAAAAAACGAATAAAAAAAATTTCGTCGTTTTTAGTTTTTTACCGTTAAAACGCAGAAAAAAAACTCAAAACGTGCTTTTTTTGCTAAAAAAAGCATTTTCAAGCTTTTTAGATCGTTGAAATCGTTCAAATAAAAAAATATTAAAAAAAAACGAATTAAAAAATTCGTCTTTTTTTAGCTGTTTTACGCGTTAAAACGCAGTTTAAAAACTAAAAACTGCTGTTTTGCTAAAATAAGCATTTTCAAGCATTTTAGATCGTTGAAATCGTTCAAATAGACGCAATATTAAAAAAAAACGAATAAAAAATTTGTCTTTTTTTGCTGTTTTACGCTTTAAAAACGCAGATTAAAAGCTCAAAACGTGCTTTTTTTGCTAAAATAAGCATTTTAAAGCATTTTAGACGTTGAAATATTCAAATGACGCAATAAAATAAAAACGAATAAAAAAAATTTCGTTTTTTTTTATGCTTTTTTACGCGTTAAAACGAAGAATAAAGTAAAACGTGCTTTTTTGCTAAAATAATTGAAGCCGCGTGCGTCTAAGATGGCGGGGGTTAAAAGCTGAACGAAGGACTGATGTGGATTTTACGCAAAGGCGCGGAGATTTAAAAGGGCCGGGGAAGGGGCGATCTTCACTCGATGCTTGCTCGGTAACTACTACTTTTATTCATCCAAAATGCCCTTTGCAAAATTTTGCAAATACTTGCCCAAGGGCGTGCCCCTTCGTGATTTGAATCTTAAGAAAAGCTTAATTACTATACGCGATATATATATAATTTTCCCAAAAAGGGCCGGGTGGATGTGGACCCCCCATTCGAATTTTTTATATCTTACCAAACTTAAAGTGTTGAAAAATTATGATGTTAGTCTTTGTTTTCCTAAGTTGTATTTATTGTCTGTTCGCGGCGACCACTATCGGCACTAAAAACACCCACAGAATTCCCCTAAGAAGTTGGCTTCCGAAATCTTTGCGGTGCAAACTGCTGGGGGCCGGCGCCGGAGGGTGTTCGATGAAGGCTCCATGGTGAAGCGTTTGATGATGGCGAACCTCTTGTCTGCGATGGTGCCGATTTGGGGGGTGATTCTAACCCCTTTTTGACTTACTTGTGGTTGGAGGGTTTGCCTTGTCGGCGCTTATGGATCCAAACCCGTTCCCCAAACACCTAATATAAATAACGTTTGTCATCGTTTTTAAGGGTACGGACGCGTGTGGGGGCACTGTTCCCCCACACATTCTTCTTTTCCCCGGAAAACTCCTCCTCGGCCTTAATGATCCGTTGGAACGTCGGTTGCCAGGTAAATTGTTTCTTTGGCTCTTGGAACCCAAAACTTTTTTCCCGGTGAATGCTAATGTTGTTTCATTGCCACCATCGCGTCGTGTAATGGGGTTTTGGGAAAAATTTTTCCCCATGATGGTTGGATGGATAAAATTGGTTTGGGCCGATTGTATTTAAGCTGGGGTTTTCCAAACGTCCTCCGACTCGAATAACCCCTTCGGGACCCAAAAATGGAATTAGTGATTTTTTTTTCCCCAGCAATTGTGACCCAGTTGTTAACCCTTTAATTCATCAGCAACCTTTTGCCCCAAACCCTGATGTGCGCATTGTTGACTCCATTTCTCATTTCTTCCATCCTTGTCTCTGGTTCGAAATCGTCGCATCGTTGAACTCGTAACTTTTTGGTAGTGACGAGAAACGATTGATGATTGAGGAGTTTGGTTTTACCAAAAAATATATTTATCGTTGCAGGCGTAAAAAATGACCTTTCGTATCATCTTTTGCGGGGGACGTTTCCTTCTCCCGCAATGGTTTGGTCCTTGCCACCATTTGTTCTCCTTCAGTTTTTTTGGGTGCCCCTCGGTTATTAGATCAGCGGGTTTTTCGTGCGCCCCTCATGCCTCCATTCGGTCGGAATTTTTTGATGTAGTCAACTATCCTGTTTGCCACAAAATCTTTTTTTTCCACTGGTCCTAATCCATAAGGTGATCATTGGTCCGACCATGCGTGTTTTTTTTCGTTCGGATGTCTAGCGGTTTTAAACTTCCTTAGTAACGCTGTACTATCTTTGCTGCGCAAAACTCTATCGGGGGTAACGGATTTGGGGTTTTTCCCCGGCCACCTTTTGATTTGGCTTGGTACTTGAAAATTTTTTTTCCCCCATTCGGTGATCTGCAATGCCAGTCATCCCCTTTTCTGATGCGCCCGCAAATCCATGTTTTCCATGTTCGCTTTTAGACAACGTTTAGTTGAATACTTTCGATGCCCGGGGTTGCGACAGAAGGTTGCCTTTCTCTGTATTTTCTTCATTTGGTTTTCATCCCAGTCAATCTTGTCCCCAAAGTTTTAAATTTGAGTTTGATTAAAATGATAACCGGTGACACCAAGAGGATCGAAGATTTAAAATTCGATGGGATGCTCCTTTTTGTTATTTTGGGGGGAAACATTCCTATTTATACGGACCATTTACTTTTTGTGGGTCCCAGGTTCCTAACTTTTTCCCGTTTCCAAACCCCACGTCGTACGTGGATTGGTTCAGTTTTTTGGGTAGATTTTCAATTTCGGAAATTTACTAGAATTTTCGAAAAATAATCCATCCTTTTTTCATCCTTCGAAAATCCAATTGGAGTTTTTTGGCCGTCTTTAAGTCTTCTGCTCCTGAGGCACGTCGTCGCGTAGAAATCCTTTTTGATATCTGTACCATAGGAAAGTCTGTTGCTTCGTCGCTTGCCAATTGGGTTGTCCCCATGGCAAAGGGGTGCGGCCGCCTTCCGGGTGCCCTGGTCGTTCGAACTCGTCGATAACGTCATTTGGGTCGAATCTCCATGTTCTTTTGGGACCGTTGATGCTCCAGCTACGGCGATCGTCGGGTTTTTTCGTGTGCTTTAGAAAAATTTTTTGTTTTCTCCACGAAACAATAGATCCGCAATGTCATTCTGGGCTGCGGACCAACATACATCATTCATTCAAGCTAAGCTTCGCGATGTTTGGCATGATGCCAAAACCACTCGTAATTTGGTGGTGCTACTTTTTCTTTTTTTCACGCGTGATGGGTATATAATAACCGTTTAATTGAGACTTCCCGTACCTTTCTCATATGGTGCGCTCTAGATACTCTCGCATGAACGTGTGGTAATCTTCTCTTAATTTTTGCATTTCACCCATCTTCTTTTTTAATTGGGGGAAACTTGCCGTGCCCTGACGTGACCTCCCGTTTTTGGGGGAAATTTTTTAACGGCAAGCACACGGTATATCCTTTCCCCTCCCTTCGTTTCTTTTTTTGGCCCCTCCCCAGCCCTGCCCTTTAAACCTTCAACCCCAATTCGCCGGTTAAAAACGGTTGGGGGGGGTGATGCGACTTTGCTTAATTTTTGGGGATTTTCCCGCCCCCGGGTGAGCCACCAGCCGAATTTTTTCCATTAAACTTTATGTTTTCAGGGTCAAAAAAAAGGCGACTTTAAAAAACCCCGTGAAGCTTTTGCCGGGAACGGGGGTAATGGATCCTAATGGGCGGTTTTCCACGTTTGTTTTTTCTAATCCCGATTGTGGGGACCTTCGGAACAATTGGTTGAACCCTTTTGTGAACGGGGAAACATTTTTCCCTTATTAGATTTAAATCGGGCCCCGGGTATTCAACATTGTTGGGTGTTGTTTTCCCTCCCCTTTCTTACGATTTTCGGTAATATGAGGGTTCTAAACCACAATGGTTGCCGGGAAAGGGGCCTAATTGGGGGTATTCACTCTGCTTTGCCACGGCTTGTTTAGAATTTTTAGGCTGTGGTTTCCGTGGGCTCCTTAAAACTATAGGGGGTGAATTAAGTATGTGTTTCTTAAACCCTTTTTGCATCGGGGTTTTGGCATATTCCTTGAAGTTTTTAAACTTTCTCCCTCTTGTTTTAGAACGGGGTTGTCCCGGGTTGTTCCCTTTAATTTCGGGGATGAGGGGGCTTTTGAACAAAAAGAATTTTAGACTCAATCTTTTACGTCTTTATTTTCGGGATACACCCAATGGGGTTGGGGCTTTTTAAAACAAGGGAACCTCTAAATCTTATTTTCGGATTTACGGCGAGTTGAAATTTTTGTTTCTTACCCATTTTCTTGGATGTTCTCCAATTATGGTTGAATCAATTTTTACATTTTTGAACCCCCCTCTTTAGTCTTGTCATGCAATTCTTTTCACTTTTTCCGTTCTTTCTGCAAAAAGGTGATTCCCCTATCAAAATCTGAGATATCCGTCCCGGTTTTTGTCCGTCTTAAAATTTTTTTACCGTTTCAAATTGACGGTACAGCAATTTTTTATTCTTCACCTTCCCGGGTTTTTAAAGGGGAATGTTTTTTCCCTTCAGACCCCGTTTTGCAATTCGTTTAAAAACCCCTTTTGGGTTGCCATGAAATTTCCCCCCCAAAAAACATTGACAGTTGAGGGGTGAAAGGGGGACATTGATGCCTTTACTCTTTACCTGGGTTTCCTGCCAAATTATTTGGCTTGTAAAGCCGTTATTTGGTTCTTTGCGTTTTTGGGCTGTGCTTGATTAATTGATTTAAAAAAATTCCTTGCCCCCCTTTAAAATTTTTTTTTTCCTTCTTTTTGTCTTTTTTTGGGCCCAAGGGGGAAAAATTTCTTTTTCGGCTTTTTTTTCCATGATGTCCAGGTTTTTTTTCCCCTTTTAATTTGGAAAAAGGGTTTTTCCGGCCCTTTTGAAATTGCCCCGTTTTTTCTTTTGGGGTCCCTTTGTAATGCTTTGGGCCCAGTTTTTTCAATTAAAATTTGGGTTCTTTTTTCCCCAAACAAGAACTTGCACTGATCCCAAAATCTTAACTGGACGGATTCGCGGGGACCACGGGTCGAAAACCGGGGGCCCATATTCTTTCTGGTGGAGCTTATATAAAAGAAACAACCAAAATCAAACCTTAGTTTCCCCATTTCGTCGCATCCCGGGTTGAAGGACCAATGGAAAAAAGCGTGCGCTCTGAAGATGGCCCGGGTTCAAAGCTGAGAGCAGAAGGACTGATTTTGGATTTTACCCGGTTTAAGGCAGCGGGAAATCTTAAGGGGCTCGGGGAGTAAGGGGGATTTTACTGATGCTTGCTCGGTAACCTACTTTATTCATCCAAAAAAGTCTAAGTGCAAAACTTTGCGTATACTTGCCCAAGGGCGTGACCCTTCGTGATTTGTAATCTTAAGATGCAATACTATCAGCGATATATATATAATTGTTACACAAAGGGGCGGTGTGTGACGTGATGGACCCCTTGCTCATCTGCGAAAGTGTTTTTCTATCTACTGTATCTAACATTAAGGTGTTGATATACAAATTTTTTGATGTTAGTTTGTGATTGCCTTTATTTTTTCTAAATTCGCGGCGACGCCCATCGGCTAAAAAACCACCACCAAATTCTAAAAGTTGGAAAATTTTGCTTATCTGTTTGCGGTCAAACAATAAGCATATTCAACTTTTAGATCGTTGAAATCGTTCAAATGAACAATATTAATAAAAAAAGAATAATAAAAATTCGTCGTTTTATGCTGTTTTACGCGTTAAAACCAGTTAAAACTCAAAACGGGTGTTTTGCTAAAATAAGCATTTTCCAAATCGTTGAAATCGTTCAAATAGACCAATATTTTAAAAACGAAAAATAAAAAAATTTGTCGTTTTTTTGCTGTTTTACGCGTTAAAAACGCAATTAAAACTCAAAAATGGTTTTGCAAAAAAGCATTTTCAAGCATTTTAGATCGTTGAAATCGTTCAAATAGAAGCAATATTAATAAAAACGAATAATAAAAATTCGTCGTTTTTATGCTGTTTTACGCGTTAAAACGCAGATTAAAGCTCAAAACGTGCTGTTTTGCTAAAATAAGTATTTTCAAGCATTTTAGATCGTTGAAATCGTTCAAATAGACGCAATATTAATAAAAACGAATAATAAAAATTTCGTCGTTTTATGCTGTTTTACGTGTTAAAACGCAGATTAAAGCTCAAAACGTGCTGTTTTTGCTAAAATAACATTTTCAAGCATTTTTAGATCGTTGAAATCGTTCAAATAGAAACATATTAATAAAAACGAATAATAAAAATTCGTCGTTTTTATGCTGTTTTACGAGTTAAAACGCAGATTAAAGCTCAAAACGTGCTGTTTTGTTAAAATAAGCATTTTCAAGCATTTTAGATCGTTGAAATCGTTCAAATAGAAGCAATATTAATAAAAACGAATAATAAAAATTCGTCGTTTTATGCTGTTTTACGCATTAAAACGCAGATTAATGCTCAAAACGTGCTGTTTTGCTAAAATAAGCATTTTCAAGCATTTTAGATCGTTGAAATCGTTCAAATAGACGCAATATTAATAAAAACGAATAATAAAAATTTCGTCGTTTTTATGCGTTTTACGCGTTAAAACGCAGATTAAAAGCTTAAAACGTGCTGTTTTGCTAAAATAAGCATTTTCAAGCATTTTAGATCGTTGAAATCGTTTAAATAGACGCAATATTAATAAAAACGAATAATAAAATTCGTCGTTTTTATGCTGTTTTACGCGTTAAAACGCAGAAAAACTCAAAACGTGCTGTTTTGCTAAAATAAAGCATTTTCAAGCATTTTTAGATCGTTGAAATCGTTCAAATAGAAGCAATATTAATAAAAACAATAATAAAAATTCGTCGTTTTTATGCTGTTTTACGCGTTAAAACGCAGATTAAAAGCTCAAAACGTGCTGTTTTGCTAAAATAAGCATTTCAAGCATTTTAGATCGTTGAAATCGTTAAATAGACGCAATATTAATAAAAACGAATAATAAAAATTTGTCGTTTTATGCTGTTTTAGCGTTAAAACGCAGAATTAAAGCTCAAAACGTGCTGTTTTGCTAAAATAAGCATTTTCAAGCATTTTTAGATCGTTGAAATCGTTCAAATAGAACAATATTAATAAAAACGAATAATAAAAATTCGTCGTTTTTATGCTGTTTTACGCGTTAAAACGCAGATTAAAACTCAAAACGTGCTGTTTTGCTAAAATAAGAGCATTTTCAAGCATTTTAGATCGTTGAAATCGTTCAAAAGACGCAATAATAATAAAAACGAATAATAAAAATTTCGTTGTTTTATGCTGTTTTACGCGTTAAAACGAATAAAAGCTCAAAACGTGCTGTTTTGCTAAAATAAGCATATATCAAGCTTTTTAGATCGTTGAAATCGTTCAAATAGAAGCAATATTAATAAAAACGAATAATAAAAATTCGTCGTTTTATGCTGTTTTACGCGTTAAAACGCAGATTAAAGCTCAAAACGTGCTGTTTTGCTAAAATAAGCATTTTCAAGCATTTTAGATCGTTGAAATGTTCAAAAGACGCAATATAATAAAAACGAATAATAAAAATTTCGTTGTTTTATGCTGTTTTACGCGTTAAAACGAGATTAAAGCTCAAAACGTGCGTTTTGCTAAAATAAGCATTTTCAAGCTTTTAGATCGTTGAAATCGTTTAAATAGACGCAATATTAATAAAACGAATAATAAAAATTCGTCGTTTTATGCTGTTTTACGCGTTAAAACGCAGAATAAAGCTCAAAACGTGCTGTTTTTGCTAAAATAAGCATTTTCAAGCATTTTAGATCGTTGAATCGTTCAAATAAGAATTCATAATATTAAAAACGAATAACTAAAATCGTCGTTTTATGCTGTTTTACGCGTTAAAACGCAGTTTAAAGCTCAAAAACGTGTGTTTTAGCTAAAATAAGCATTTTCAAGCAATTTTAGATCGTTGAAATCGATCAAATAGACGCAATATAAATAAACGAATAATAAAAAATTTTGTCGTTTTTATGCTGTTTTATGCGTTAAACGCAGATTAAAGCTCAAAAACGGCTGTTTTGCTAAAATAAGCATTATCAAGCATTTTATCGTTGAAATCGTTCAAATAGAGCAATATTAATAGAAAACGAATAATAAAAAATTCGTCGTTTTATGCTGTTTTACGCGTTAAAACGCAGATTAAAAGCTCAAAACGTGCTGTTTGCTTTAAAATAAGCATTTTCGCATTTTAGATCGTTGAAATCGTTCAAATAGACGCAATAAAAAAAAAACGAATAATAAAATTTCGTGTTTTATGCTGTTTTACGCGTTAAAACGAAGAATAAAGCCAAAACGTGCTGTTTTGCTAAAATAAGCATATTCGCTTTTAGATCGTTGAAATCGTTCAAATAGAAGCAATATTAATAAAAACGAATAAATTCGTCGTTTTATGCTGTTTTACGCGTTAAAACGCAGATTAAAGCTCAAACGTGCTGTTTTGCTAAAATAAGCATTTTCAAGCATTTTAGATCGTGAAATAGTTCAAATAGACGCAATTAATAAAAAAACGAATAAAAAAAAAATTGTCGTTTTATGCTGTTTACGCGTTAAAACGCAGATTAAAGCTCAAAACGTGCAGTTTTGCTAAAATAAGCATTTTCAAGCATTTTAGATCGTTGAAATCGTTCAAATAGAAGCAATATTAATAAAAGCGAATAATAAAAAATTCGTCGTTTTTATGCTGTTTTACGCGTTAAACGCAGATTAAAGCTCAAAACGTGCTGTTTTGCTAAAATAAGCATTTTCAAGCATTTTAGATCGTTGAAATCGTTCAAATAGACGCAATATTAATAAAAAACGAATAAAAATTTCGCGTTTTTATGCTGTTTTACGCGTTAAAACGCAGATTAAAAGCTCAAAACGTGCTGTTTTGCTAAAATAAGCATTTTCAAGCATTTAGATCGTTGAAATCGTTCAAATAGACGCAATATTAATAAAACGAATAATAAAAATTTCTGTAGTTTTATGCTGTTTTACGCGTTAAAACGCTGATTAAAGCTCAAAACGTGCTGTTTTGCTAAAATAAGCATTTTCAAGCATTTTAGATCGTTGAAATCGTTCAAATAGACGCAATATTAATAAAAAACGAATAATAAAAATTCGTCGTTTTATGCTGTTTTACGCGTTAAAACGCAGATTAAAGCTCAAAACGTGCTGTTTTGCTAAAATAAGCATTTTCAAGCATTTTAGATCGTTGAAATCGTTCAAATAGAAGCAAATTAATAAAACGAATAATAAAAATTTCGTCGTTTTATGCTGTTTTACGCGTTAAAACGCAGATAAAGCTCAAAACGTGCGTTTTGCTAAAATTAGCATTTTCAAGCATTTTAGATCGTTGAAATCGTTCAAATAGAAGCAATATTAATAAAAACGAATAATAAAAATTTCGTCGTTTTATGCTGTTTTACGCGTTAAAACGCAGATTAAAGCTCAAAACGTGCTGTTTTGCTAAAATAAGCATTTTCAAGCATTTTAGATCGTTGAATCGTTCAAATAGACGCAATATTAATAAAAACGAATAATAAAAATTTCGTCGTTTTATGCTGTTTTACGCGTTAAAACGCAGATTAAAGCCTCAAAACGTGCTGTTTTGCTAAAATAAGCATTTTCAAGCATTTTAGATCGTTGAAATCGTTCAAATAGAAGCAATTAATAAAAACGAATAATAAAAATTCGTCGTTTTATGCTGTTTTACGAGTTAAAACGCAGATTAAAGCTCAAAACGTGCTGTTTTGTTAATATAAGCATTTTCAAGCATTTTAGATCGTTGAAATCGTTCAAATAGAAGCAATATTAATAAAAACGAATAATAAAAATTCGTCGTTTTATGCTGTTTTACGCGTTAAAACGCAGATTAAAAGCTCAAAACGTGCATGTTTTGCTAAAATAAGCATTTTCAAGCATTTTAGATCGTTGAAATCGTTCAAATAGACGCAATATTAAAAAAAAACGAATAATAAAAATTCGTCGTTTTATGCTGTTTTACGCGTTAAAACGCAGATTAAAAGCTCAAAACGTGCTGTTTTGCTAAAATAAGCATTTTCAAGCATTTTAGATCGTTGAAATCGTTCAAATAGAAGCAATATTAATAAAAACGAATAATAAAAATTCGTCGTTTTTATGCTGTTTTACGCGTTAAAACGCAGATTAAAGCTCAAACGTGCTGTTTTGCTAAAATAAGCATTTTCAAGCTTTTTTAGATCGTTTGAAATCGTTCAAATGGGAAACAATTTTTAAAAAAAACGAATAAAAAAAATTTTCCGTCGTTTTATTGCTTTTTTTTTCCCTTTTTAAAAACGCAAAATTAAAACTCAAAACGTGGTGTTTTGCAAAAAATAAGCTTATAAAAGCTTTTTTTAGATCGTTGAAATCGTTCAAATAGAAGCAATATTAATAAAAAAACGAATAATAAAAAAATTCGTCTTTTTTTATGCTGTTTTACGCTTTTAAAAAGGGGGGGTTAAAACTCAAAACGTGCTGTTTTGCTAAAATAAGCATTTTCAAGCATTTTAGATCGTTGAAATCGTTCAAATAGACCCCAATATTAAAAAAAACGAATAAAAAAAAATTTCGTATTTTTTATGCTTTTTTTACGCGTTAAAACGCTGTTTAAAAACTCAAAACGTGCTTTTTTTGTTTTAAAAAAAAAGCATTTTCAAGCTTTTTTAATCGTTGAAATCGTTCAAATAGACCCAAAAATTAATAAAGAACGAATAAAAAAAAATTCCCGTCGTTTTATCCCTTTTTTAGGGTTAAAAACGCAGTTTAAAAACTCAAAACTTCTGTTTCAAAATAAGCATTTTCAAGCATTTTAGACCCCGTTGAAATCTTTTCAAATAGAAGCAATATTAAAAAAAACGAATAAAAAAAAATTTCGTCTTTTTTAAATGCTGTTTTACGCGTTAAAACGCAGAAAAAAAGGTAAAAACGTCCCAGTTTTGCAAAATTTAAACATTTTCAAGCAAATCGTTGAAATGGGTTAAATAAAAACAATTTAATAAAACGGAATAAAAAAAAAATTCGTCTTTTTTATGTTGTTTTACGGGGTTAAAACGCAGATTAAACCCCCAAAACGTGCTTTTTTTGCAAAAATAAGTTTTTTTCAAGCTTTTTTAGATCTTTGGGAACCGTTCAAATAGACGCAATATTAATAAAAAAAAAAAATAATAAAAATTTCGTCGTTTTTATGTTTTGTTTTACGCTTTAAAAAAGGGGGGGATTAAAACCCAAAACGTGCTTTTTTTGCTAAAATAAGCATTTTCAAGCTTTTTTAGATCTTTGGGAAATCGTTCAAATAGAAGCAATATTAATAAAAACGAATAATGAACCCGTGGGTTTTTGCTGTTTTACGAGTTAAAACGCAGATTTTTCAAAAAATTTGCTTTTTGTTAATAAAAAGCATTTTAAAGAAGATCGTTGAAATCGTTCAAATAGGGGCCTTTAATTAAAAAAAACGAATAAAAAAAAAATTCGTCTTTTTTGGGCCTGTTTTTCCTTAAAACGCAGATTAAAACTAAAAACGTGCTGTTTTTAAAATAAGTTTATTTTAAGTTTTCCGTTGAAATCGTTCAAATAAGGCAAATATTAATAAAAAACGAATAAAAAAATTTCGTCTTTTTTATGCTGTTTTTACGCTTTAAAAAACGCAGATTAAAGCTAAAAACGTGCTTTTTTTGCAAAAAATAAGCATTTTCAAGCATTTTAGATCGTTGAAATCGTTCAAATAGGCAAATATTAATAAAAAAAAAAAATTAAAAAAAGGGTTTTTTAAATGCTTTTTTTACGCTTTAAAAAAGGGGGGGAAAACCCTTCAAAACGTGCTGTTTTGCTAAAATAAGCATTTTCAAGCTTTTTTAGATCGTTGAAATCGTTAAAAATTTAAACAAATTAAAAAAACGAATAAAAAAAAATTTCCCCGCCCTTTTTTATGCTGTTTTAGGGTTAAAACGCAGATTAAAGCCCCAAAACGGGGTTTTTGCTAAAAAAAACATTATCAAGCATTTTAGATCGGGGAAATCGTTCAAATAGAAGAAAATATTAAAGAAAACGAATAAAAAAAAATTCCCGTCTTTTTTATGCTGTTTTACGCGTTAAAACGCAGATTAAAACCCCAAAACGTGCTGTTTTGCTAAAATAAGCATTTTCAAGTTTTAAGATCTTTGGGAAATCGTTCAAATAGACGCAAAAAAAATAAAAACAAATTTAAAAAAATTTCGTTTTTTTATGCTTTTTTACGCGTTAAAACGCAGATTAAAGCTCAAAACGTGCTGTTTTGTTTTAAAAATAAGCATTTTCAAGCTTTTTTAGACCCGTTGAAATCGTTCAAATGGGCGCAATAAAAAAACGAATAATAAAAATTTCGTTTTTTTTATGCTGTTTTCCCGCGTTAAAACGCGATTAAAGCTCAAAACGTGCTTTTTTTGCTTCAAAAAAAAAGCATTTTAAAAAGCATTTTAGATCGTTGAAACCCGTTCAAATAGACGCAATATTAATAAAAAACGAATAAAAAAAATTTTCGTTTTTTTATGCTTTTACGCTTTAAAAACGAATTAAAAAGCTCAAAACGTGCTTTTTTTTGCTAAAAAAAACATTTTCAAGCATTTTGATCGTTAAAAATCGTTCAAATAAAAGCAATATTAATAAAAAACGAATAAAAAAAATTTCGTCGTTTTATGCTGGGCTTTTAAAACGCAGAAAAAAAACTCAAAACGAGGGCTTTTTCCCAAAATAAGCATTTTCAAGCATTTTTAGATCGTTGAAATCGTTCAAATAGAAGCAATATTAATAAAAAAGAATAAAAAAAAATTTTTGTCGTTTTTGTTTTTGCGTTAAAACCAGGGTAAAACGTGCTTTTTTTGCTAAAAAAAAAGCATTTTCAAGCTTTTTTAGATCGTTGAAATCTTTTAAAATAAACAATATTAAAAAAAAACGAATAAAAAAAATTCCCGTCATTTTTTAATGCTTTTTTTACCGTTAAAACCAGTTTTAAAACTAAAAACGTGCTGTTTTGCTAAAATAAGCATTTTCAAGCATTTTAGATCGTTGAAATCGTTCAAAGGGAAAACAATATTAATAAAAACAATAATAAAAAATTCGTCGTTTTATGCTTTTTTTACGCGTTAAAACGCAGATTAAAACTCAAAACGTGCTTTTTTGCTTAAAATAAGCATTTTTCAAGCATTTTAGACCCGTTGAAATCGTTTCCAAATAAAAACAATATTAATAAAAAAAATAAAAAAAAATTCGTCTTTTTTATGCTTTTTTTTGCGCGTTAAAACGGTTTAAAAAAACTCAAAACGTGCTGTTTTGCTAAAATAAAAGTATTTTCAAGCTTTTTTGATCGTTGGAATCTTTAAAAAAGGGGCCGCAATATTAATAAAAACGAATAATAAAAATTTCGTCTTTTTTTATGCTTTTTTTACGCTTTAAAAACGCAGAAAAACCAAAACGTGCTTTTTTTGCAAAAATTTAACATTTTAAAACATTTTAGATCGTTGAAATCGTTCAAATAAAAACAATATTAATAAAAACGAATAAAAAAAAATTCGTCTTTTTTATGCTGTTTTGGGGTTAAAACGCAGTTTAAAAACTAAAAACGTGCTTTTTTTGTTAAAATAAGCATTTTCAAGCATTTTAGATCTTTGGGAAATCTTTTCTAAAAGAAATATTAAAAAAAAAACGAATAAAAAAAATTTCCCGTCGTTTTTATGTTTTGTTTTACGCATTAAAACGCAGTTTAAAAACTCAAAACCCGTTTTGCAAAAAATTAACCCATTTTCAAGCTTTTTTAAAGATCGTTGAAATCGTTCAAATAGACGCAATATTAAAAAAAACAAATAAAAAAAATTTCGTCGTTTTTGCTGTTTTACGCGTTAAAACGCAGAACAAAGCAAAAAAAGGGGTTTTTTGCTAAAAAAATTTTTCAAGCATTTTAGACCCGTTGAAATCGTTCAAATGGAATATTAAAAAAACCAAAAAAAAAAAAATTGTCGTTTTGCTTTTTTACCCCGTTAAAACCAAATTAAAAACTAAAAACGTCGCGGCTAAAATAAGCATTTTCCATTTTGATCTTGAAATCGTTTTAATAGACGAAATATTAATAAAAACGAATAATAAAAATTCGTCTTTTTTATGCTGTTTACGCGTTGGCAGAATAAAGCTAAAAAGGCTGTTTTGCTAAAATAAGCTTTTTCGCATTTTAGATCGTTGAAATCGTTCAAATAAAAACAATTTAATAAAACAATAATAAAATTCGTCGTTTTATGCTGTTTTACCGTTAAAACCGTTTAAAAAACTCAAAAGGGCTGTTTTGTAAAATAACTTTTTCAAGCTTTTTAACGGAAACGTTCAAATAGACCAAAAAAAAATAAAAACGAAAAATTTAAAATTTCGTCGTTTTTATGCTGTTTTGCGTTAAAACGCGAATAAAGCTCAAAACGTGCTTTTTTGCAAAAATAAGCATTTTCAAGCTTTTTAGATCGTAAATCATTCAAATAGACGCAATTTTAAATAAAAATCGAATAAAAAAAAATTTCGTCTTTTTTATGCTGTTTTCGCGTTAAAATGCAGAATAAAATAATTCGTGCTTTTTTGCTAAAATAAGAAGCATTTTAGATCGTTGAAATCTTTTAAATGAACAATATTAATAAAAAAAAAATTTAAAAAAAAATCGTCTTTTTTTGCTTTTTTTACGCGTTAAAACGCGTTAAAACTCAAAACGTGCTGTTTTCCCCAAAAAATAAATTTTTTCAAGCTTTTTAGATCGTTGAAATCGTTAAAATAGAGCAATATTAATAAAAACGAATAAAAAATTTCTCATTTATGCTGTTTTACGCTTAAAAACGCAGTTAAAAACTCAAAACGTGCTGTTTTGCTAAAAAAAGTTTTTCAAGCTTTTTTTAGATCGTTGAAATCGTTAAAAATAACAATATTAATAAAAACGAATAAAAAAAAAATCGTCTTTTTTATGCTGTTTTACGCGTTAAAACGAAAACTAAAAACGTGCTTTTTTTGCTAAAATAAGATTTTCAAGCATTTTAGATCGTTGAAATCTTTTCAAATAGGCAATATTAATAAAAACAATAAAAAAATTCGTCTTTTTTATGCTGTTTTACGCGTTAAACGCAGTTTAAAAACTCAAAACGTGCTTTTTTGCTAAAATAAGCATTTTAAAGCATTTTAGATCGTTGAAATCGTTCAAATGGGCGCAATATTAATAAAAACGAATAATAAAAATTTGTCTTTTTTTATGTTTTTTTACGCTTTAAAAACGCGATTAAAGCTCAAAACGGCTGTTTTGCAAAATAACATTTTCAAGCATTTTAGATCGTTGAAATCTTAAATAGAAACAATTAAAAAACAATTAAAAAAAAATTGGGTCGTTTTTATGCTTTTTTTAGGGGCCGCAGTTTAAAAAGCTCAAAACGTGCTGTTTTGCAAAAAAAGCATTTTCGCTTTTTTTAGATCTTGAAATGTTTAAATAGAGCAATAAAATAAAAACGAATAATAAAATTTTGTCTTTTGCCTTTTCCGAAAAAACGCAAATAAACTCAAAACCTGTTTCAAAATAAGCATTTTCAAGCATTTTAGATCGTTGAAATCGTTCAAATAGACGCAATATTAATAAAAACGAATAATAAAAATATTGTCGTTTTTATGCTGTTTACGCTTTAAAAACGCAGATAAGCTCAAAACGTGCTGTTTTGCTAAAATAAGCATTTTCAAGCATTTTAGATCGTTGAAATCGTTCAAATAGAAGCAATATTAATAAAAACGAATAATAAAAATTCGTCGTTTTTATGCTGTTTTACGTTAAAACGCAGATTAAAGCTCAAAACGTGCTGTTTTGCTAAAATAAGCATTTTCAAGCATTTTAGATCGTTGAAATCGTTTAAATAGAAGCAATATTAATAAAACGAATAATAAAAATTCGTCATTTTATGCTGTTTTACGCGTTAAAACGCAGATTAAAGCTCAAAACGTGCTGTTTGCTAAAATAAAATTTTCAAGCATTTTAGATCGTTGAAATCGTTCAAATAGACGCATATTAATAAAAACGAATAATAAAAATTTTGTCGTTTTTATGCTGTTTTACGCGTTAAAACGCAGATTAAAGCTCAAAACGTGCTGTTTTGCTAAAATAAGCATTTTCAAGCATTTTAGATCGTTGAAATCGTTCAAATAGAAGCAATATTAATAAAAAACGAATAATAAAATTCGTCGTTTTTATGCTGTTTTACGCGTTAAAACGCAGATTAAAGCTCAAAACGTGCTGTTTTGTTTAAAATAAGCATTTTCAGCATTTTAGATCGTTGAAATCGTTTAAATAGAAGCAATATTAATAAAAACGAATAAAAAAATTCGTCATTTTATGCTGTTTTACGCGTTAAAACGCAGATTAAAGCTCAAAAGGGCTGTTTTGCTAAAATAAGCATTTTCAAGCATTTTTAGATCGTTGAAATCGTTCAAATAGACGCAATATTAATAAAAACGAATAATAAAAATTTCGTCGTTTTTATGCTGTTTTACGCGTTAAAACGCAGATAAAAGCTCAAAACGTGCTGTTTTGCTAAATAAGCATTTTCAAGCATTTTAGATTTGAAATCGTTCAAATTTAAGCAATATTAATAAAAACGAATAATAAAAATTCGTCGTTTTATGCTGTTTTTACCGTTTAAACGCAGATTAAAGCTCAAAACGTGCTGTTTTGCTAAAATAAGCATTTTCAAGCATTTTAGATCGTTGAAATCGTTCAAATAGAAGTATATTAATAAAAACAGATAATAAAAATTCGTCGTTTTATGCTGTTTTACGCGTTAAACGCAGATTAAAGCTCAAACGTGCTGTTTTGCTAAAATAAGCATTTTCAAGCATTTTAGATCGTTGAAATCGTTTAAATAGAGAAGCAATATTAATAAAAACGAATAATAAAAAATTCGTCATTTTATGCTGTTTTTACGCGGTTAAAACACGCAGATTAAAGCTCAAAACGTGCTGTTTT
Organism: Dalotia coriaria; assembly: GCF_025399875.1. Classification (NCBI taxonomy): domain Eukaryota; kingdom Metazoa; phylum Arthropoda; class Insecta; order Coleoptera; family Staphylinidae; genus Dalotia; species Dalotia coriaria. The sequence continues at coordinate 5,238 of NW_027046115.1, read as the reverse complement.
GCTAAAATAAGCATTTTCAAGCATTTTTAGATCGTTGAAATCGTTCAAACCAGACGCAATATTAATAAAACGAATAATAAAAATTTCGGCGTTTTTATGCTGTTTTTACGCGTTAAAACCGCAGAATAAAACTCAAAACGATGCTGTTTTGCTAAAATAAGCATTTCAAGCGACGTTGGTGAAATCGTTCAAATTTAAGCAATATTAATAAAAACGAATAATAAAAATTCGTCGTTTTATGCTGTTTTTGCCGTTTAAACGCAGATTAAAGCTCAAAACGTGCTGTTTTGCTAAAATAAAGCATTTTCAAGCATTTTAAATCGTTGAAATCGTTCAAATAGAAGCAATATTGGCAAAAACGAATAATAAAAAATTCGTCGTTTTTTGTAATAACTTCCCATTTTTACGCACTTACGTTAAAACGCAGATTAAAGCTCTTTCAAAACACGTGCTGTTTTGCTAAAATAAAGCATTTTTCAAGCATTTTAGATCGTTGAAATCGTTCAAATAGACGCAATATTAATAAAAACGAATAATAAAAATTTCGTTGTTTTATGCTGTTTTACGCGTTAAACGCAGATTAAAACAAAACGTGCAGTTTTGCTGAAATAAGCATTCTCCAAGCATTTTAGATCGTTGAAATCGTTCAAATAGACGCAATATTAATAAAACGAATAATAAAAATTTCGTCGTTTTATGCTGTTTTACGCGTTATAGCGCAGATTAAAGCTCAAAACGTGCTGTTTTTGCTAAAATAAGCATTTTCAAGCACTTTAGATCATTGAAATCGTTCAAATAGAAGCAATATTAATAAAAAACCAATAATAAAAATTCGTCGTTTTTTATGCTGTTTTACGCGTTAAATGCAGATTAAAACTCAAAACGTGCTGTTTTTGCTAAAATTAGCATTTTCAAGCATTTTAGATCGTTGAAATCGTTCAAATAGACGCAATAAAAATAAAAACGAATAATAAAAATTTCGTCGTTTTTTTATGCTGTTTTACGCGTTAAAATGCAGAATAAAGCTCAAAACGATGCTGTTTTGCTAAAATAGCGTTTTCAAGCACATTTTAGATCGTTGAAATTGTTCAAATAGACGCAATATTAATAAAAACTGAATAATAAAATTTCGTCGTTTTTATGCTGTTTTACGCGTTAAAACGCAGATTGAAACTCAAAACATGCTGTTTTGCTTTAAAATAAAGCATTTTCAAAACATTTTAGATCGTTGAAATCGTTCAAATAGAGAAGCAATATTAATAAAACGAATAATAAAAAATTCGTCGTTTTTATGCTGTTTTTACGCAAAACGCAGATTAAAACTCAAAACGTGCTGTTTTGCTAAAATAAACATTTTTCAAGCATTTTGGAATACGCTGAATTCGTTTCAAATAGACGCAATATTAATAAAACGAATAATAAAATTTCGTCGTTTTTTATGCTGTTTTACGCGTTAAAGAGCGCTGATTGGCGCTCAAAACGTGCTGCTTTGCTAAAATAAGCATTTTCAAGCATTTTAGATCGTTGAAATCGTTCAAATAGACGCAATATTAATAAAAACGAATAATAAAAATTCGTCGTTTTTATGCTGTTTTACGAAACGCAGTTAAAACTCAAAACGTGCTGTTTTGCTAAAATAAAACATTTTCAAGCATTTTAGATCGTTGAAATCGTTCAAATAGAAGCAATATTAATAAAGAAGACAAATAATAAAAATTTCGTCGTTTTTATGCTGTTTTACGCGTTAAAACGCAGATTAAAAGCTCAAAACGTTCTGTTTTGCTAAAATAAGCATTTCAAGCATTTTTGATCGTTGAAATCGTTCAAATAGAAGCAATATTAATAAAAACGAATAATAAAAATTCGTCGTTTTATGCTGTTTACGCGTTAAAGCAGATTAAAAGCTCAAACGTGCTGTTTTGCTAAAGCCAAGCATTTTCAAGCATTTTAGATCGTTGAAATCGTTCAAATAGAAGCAGGTAATAAAACGAATAATAAAAATTCGTCGTTTTTATGTTGTTTTTACGCGTTAAAACGCAGATTAAAACTCAAAACGATGCTGTTTGCTAAAATAAGCATTTTCAAGCATTTTGAATCGTTGGAAATCGTTCAAATAGACGCAAATATTAATAAAAAGCAGAATAATAAAATTTCGTCGTTTTTTTTATGCTGTTTTACGCGTTAAAAACGCTGAGTTAAAAGCTCAAAAAACGTGCTGTTTTGCTAAAAATAAGCATTTTCAAAGCATTTTTAGATCCGTTTAGAAATCCCATTTCAAATAGACGCAATATTAATAAAAACGAATAATAAAATTTCGTCGTTTTTTATGCTGTTTTACGCGTTAAAACGCAGATTAAAGCTCAAACGATGCTGTTTGCTAAAATAAGCATTTTCAGTTTAGATCCGTTGAAATCGTTTAAATAGAAGCAATATTAATAAAAACAGATAATAAAAATTCGTCATTTTTATGCTGTTGTTTTACGCGTTAAAACACAGATTAAAAACTCAAAACGATGCTGTTTTTTTCTAAAATAAGCATTTTCAAGCATTTTAGATCGTTGAAATTGTTCAAATAAAGCAATATTAATAAAAACGAATAATAAAATTTTGTCGTTTTATGCTGTTTTTACGTTAAAAGCAGATTAAAAACTCAAAACGTGCTGTTTTGCTAAAATAAGCATTTCAAAGCATTTTAGATCGTTGAAATCGTTTCAAATGACTTAATATTAATAAAAACAAATAATAAAAACTTCGTCGTTTTATGCTGTTTTACGCGTTAAAACGCAGATTAAAGCTCAAAACGATGCTGCGCACAGCAAAATAAGCATTTTCAAGCATTTTAGATCGTTGAAATCGTTCAAATAAACGTATTAATAAAAAACAGATAATAAAATTCGTCGTTTTATGCTGTTTTACGCGTTAAAACACCAGATTAAAGCTCAAAACGTGCTGTTTTGCTAAAAGAATAAAAGCATTTTTTCAAAGCACATTTTAAGGTCCGTTGAAATCACGTTTTAAAAATAAAGCAATAGTAATAAAAACGAATAATAAAAATTCGTCGTTTGCATGCGCGAACACGCGCGTTGAAGCGCAGATTAAAAGCTCAAAACGTGCTGTTTTGCTAAAATAAGCATTTTCAAGCATTTTAGATCGTTTAAATCGTTCAAATAGAAGCAATATTAATAAAAACGAATAATAAAAATTCGTCTTTTTATGCTGTTTTACGCGTTAAAACGCAGATTAAAGCTCAAAAACGTGCTGTTTTGCTAAAATAAGCATTTTCAACATTTTAGATCGTTGAAATCGTTCAAATAGAAGCTTAATATTAGTAAAAAACGAATAATAAAAATTTCGTCTCGTTTTTATGCTGTTTTACGCGTTAAAACGCAGATTAAAGCTCAAAACGTGCTGTTTTTGCTAAAATAAGCTTTTATTTTTCAAGCATTTTAGATCGTTGAAATCGTTCAAATAGAAACTTAATATTGTAAAAACGAATAATAAAAATCGTCGTTTTTATGCTGTTTTACGCGTTAAAACGCAGATTAAAGCTCAAAACGTGCTGTTTTGCTAAAATGACGCAAAGCATTTTAGATCGTTGAAATCGTTCAAATAGACGCAATATTAATAAAAAACGGAATAATAAAATTTCGTCGTTTTATGCTGTTTTACGCGTTAAAACGCTGATTAAAGCTCAAAACATTAACTGTTTTGCTAAAATAAGCATTTTCAAACATTTTTAGATCGTTGAAATCGTTCAAATAGAAGCAATATTAATAAAAACGAATAATAAAAAATTCGTCGTTTTATGCTGTTTTACCGCGTTGAAACGCAGATTAAAGCTCAAAACGTGCTGTTTTTGCTAAAATAAGCATTTTCAAGCATTTTTAGATCGTTGAAATCGTTCAAATAGAAGCAATATTAATAAAAACGAATAATAATAAAAAAATTCGTCGTTTTATGCTGTTTTACGCGTTAAAACTGCGAGATTAAAACTCAAAACGTGCTGTTTTGCTAAAATAAGCATTTCAAGCATTTTTGAATCGCTGAAATCGTTCAAATAGAAGCAATATTAGTAAAAACAGATAATAAAAATTTGTCGTTTTATGCTGTTTTACGCGCGTTAAAACGCAGATTAAAGCTCAAAACGTGCTGTTTTGCTAAAATAAGCATTTTCAAGCATTTTTAGATCGTTGAAATCGTTCAAATAGACGCAATATTAATAAAAACGAATAATAAAAATTTCGTCGTTTTATGCTGTTTTACGCGTTAAACGCTGATTAAAGCTCAAAACGTGCTGTTTTGCTAAAATAAGCATTTTCAAGCATTTTAGATCGTTGAAATCGTTCAAATAGACGCAATATTAATAAAAACAAATAATAAAAAATTCGTCGTTTTTAGCCACTTGTTTTACGCGTTAAAACGCAGATTAAAACTCAAAACATTAACTGTTTTGCTAAAATAAGCATTTTCAAGCATTTTAGGTCGTTGAAATCGTTTAAATAGAGCAATATTAATAAAAACGAATAATAAAAATTCGTCGTTTTATGCTGCTGTTTACGCGTTAAAACGCAGATTAAAGCTCAAACATTTGCTGTTTGCTTGCTTTAAAATAAAGCACATTTTTCAAAGCATTTTAGATCGTTGAAATCGTTCAAATAGAAACGTAATAAAAACGAATAATAAAATTCGTCGTTTTTATGCTGTTTTTACGCGTTAAAACGCAGATTAAAACTTCAAAACGTGCTGTTTTGCTGGAAATAAGCATTCTCAAACATTTTAGATCGTTGAAATCGTTCAAATAGAAGCAATATTAGTAAAATTGAATAATAAAATTTCGTCGTTTTATGCTGTTTTACGCGTTAAACGCAGATTAAAGCTCAAAACGTGCTGTTTTGCTTAAATAAGCATTTCAAACATTTTAGATCGTTGAAATCGTTTAAATGGAAGCAATATTAATAAAAACGAGGCAATAAAAAATTTGTCATTTTTTATGCTGTTTTACGCGTTAAAACGCAGATTAAAGAAGAAGCTCAAAACGTGCTGTTTTTGCTAAAAATAAAGCATTTTTCAAGCATTTTAGATCGTTGAAATCGTTCAAATAGACGCAATATTAATAAAAACGAATAATAAAAATTTCGTCGTTTTTATGCTTGCTTTTATGCGTTAAAGCGCAGAATAGAAGCTCAAAACGTGCTGTTTGCTAAAATAAGCATTTTTCAGAAGCATTTTGGATCGTTG
>NW_027046114.1:0-33086 GCF_025399875.1 Dalotia coriaria | reverse complement strand
ATTCGTTTTTATTAATATTGCTTCTATTTGAACGATTTCAACGATCTAAAAATGTTGAAAAATGCTTTATTTTAGCAAAACAGCACGTTTTAGCTTAATTGCGTTTTAACGCGTAAAAACAGCACATAAAAACGACGAATTTTTTATTATTCATTTTTATTAATATTGCGTCTATTTGAAACGATTTCAACGATCTAAAAATGCTTGAAAATGATTATTTTAGCAAAACAGCACGTTTTGAGCTTTAATCTGCGTTTTAACGCGTAAAACAGCATAAACGACGAAATTTTATTATTCGTTTTTTTATTAATATTGCGTCTATTTGAACGATTTCAACGATCTAAAAATGCTTGAAAATGATTATTTTAGCAAAACAGCACGTTTTGAGCATTAATCTGCGTTTTAACGCGTAAACAGCATAAAAACGACGGTTCTTTTTTATTTATCGTTTTCATTAATATTAATTATTTGAACGTGGGATTTCAACGATCTAAAATGCTTTGAAGCTTATTTAGCAAAACAGCACGTTTTGAGCTTTAATCTGCATTTTAACGCGTAAAAAGCATAAAACAAACGAAATTCTTTATTATTCGTTTTACACATTATAAATGGTTTGAACGTGATTTCAATTATCTAAAATGCTTGAAAATGATTATTTTAGCAAAACAGCACGTTTTGAGTTTTAATCTGCGTTTTAACGCGTAAAACAGCATAAAACAACGAATTTTTATTATTCGTTTTTTTAATATTGCTTCGATTTGAACGATTTCCAACGATCTAAAAATGCTTGAAAATGCTTTATTTTAGCAAAACAGCACGTTTTGAGTTTAATCTGCGCTTTAACGCGTAAAACAGCATAAAACGACGAAATTTCTATTATTCGTTTTTTAATAATATTGCGTCTATTTGAACGATTTCAACGATCTAAAATGCTTGAAAATGATTATTTAGCAAAAACAGCACGTTTTGAAAGTTTTAATCTGCATTTTAACGCGCGTAAAACAGCATAAAACGACGAATTTTTATTATTCGTTTTTATTAATATTGCTTCTATTTGAACGATTTCCAACGATTCAAAATGCTTGAAAATGCTTATTTTAGCAAAACAGCACGCCTGCCGCGTAACGTTTTAACGCGTAAAACAGCATAAAACGACGAAATTTTATTATTCGTTTTTATTAATATTGGTGTGTATTTGAACGATTTCAACGATCTAAAATGCTTTCGAAAAATGATTATTTTAGCAAAACAGCACGTTTTGAGCTTTAACTGCGTTTTAACGCGTAAAACAGCATAAAAACGACGAATTTTTATTATTCGTTTTTATTAATATTGTTTATTTGAACGATTTCAACGATCTAAAATGCTTGAAAATGCTTATTTTAGCAAAACAGCACGTTTTGAGTTTTAATCTGCGTTTTAACGCGTAAACAAGCATAAAAACGACGAAATTTTTATTATCTGTTTTATTAATATTGCGTCTATTTGAACGATTTCTAACGATCTAAAATGCTTGAAAATGATTATTTTAGCAAAACAGCACGTTTTGAGCTTTAATCTGCGTTTTAACGCGTAAAACAAAAGTATAAAAAACGACGAATTTTTATTATTCGTTTTTATTAATATTGCTTCTATTTGAAACGATTTCAACGATCTAAAATGTGCTTGAAATGCTTATTTTAGCAAAACAGCACGTTTTGAGCTTTAATCTGCCTTTTAACGCGTAAAACAGCATAAAAACGACGAATTTTTTATTATTCGGCTTTATTAATATTGCGTCTATTTGAACAATTTCCCAACGATCTAAAATGCTTGAAAAATGATTATTTTAGCAAAACAGCACGTTTTGAGTTTTAATCTGCGTTTTATCGCAAAAACAGCATGTAAAAAACGACGAATTTTTTGGTTATTCGTTTTTATTAATATTGCTTCTATTTGAACAACGATCTGCCAAGGTTTGAAAGTGTTTATTTTAGCAAAACAGCACGTTTGAGTTTAATCTGCGTTTTAACGCGTAAAACAGAATAAAAACGACGAAATTTTTATTATTCGTTTTTATTAATATTGCGTCTATTTGAACGATTTCAACGATCTGCCGCTTGAAAAATGATTATTTTAGCAAAACAGCACGTTTTGAGCTTTAATCTGCGTTTTAACGCGTAAAACAGCATAAAAAACGACAATTTTTATTATTCGTTTTTTTAATATTGTTTGATTTGAACGATTTCAACGATCTAAAATGCTTGAAAATGCTTTATTTTAAAGAAACAGTACGTTTTTGAGTTTTAATCTGCGCTTAACGCGTAAAACAGCATAAAACGACGAAATTTTTTATTATTCGTTTTAATAATATTGCGTCTATTTGAACGAGGATTTCAACGATCTAAAATGCTTGAAAAATGATTATTTTAGTAAAACAGCACGTTTTGAGTTTTTAATCTGCTTTAACGCGTAAAACAGCATAAAACGACGAATTTTTATTATTCGTTTTTATTAATATTGCTTCTATTTGAACGATTTCAAACGATCTAAAAATGCTGGAAAATGCTTATTTTAACAAAACAGCACGTTTTGAGCTATAATCTGCGTTTAACGCGTAAAACAGCATAAAAAACGACGAAGCTTTTATTATTCGTTTTTATTAATATTGCGTGTAATTTGAACGATTTCCAACGATCTAAAATGCTTGAAAATGATTATTTTAGCAAAACAGCACGTTTTGAGCTTTAATCTGCGTTTTAACGCGTAAAACAGCATAAAATGACGAATTTTTTTGCTGGCTCCGTTTTTATTAATATTGCTTCTATTTGAACGATTTCAACGATCTAAAATGCTTGAAATGCTTATTTTAGCAAAAAACAGCACGTTTTGAGTTTTAATCTGCGTTTTAACGCGTAAAACAGCATAAAAACGACGAAATTTTTTATTATTCGTTTTTATTAATATTGCGTCTATTTGAACGATTTCAACGATCTAAAATGCTTGAAAATTATTATTTTAGCAAAACAGCATCGTTTTGAGTTTTAATCTGCGTTTAACGCGCGTAAAAACAGCATAAAAACGACGCAAAATTTTTATTATCTGTTTTTTATTAATATTGCGTCTATTTGAACGTGATTTCAACGATCTAAAATGCTTGAAAAATTATTATTACTTGTGCTAAAAACAGCACGTTTTGAGCTTTAATCTGCGTTTTAACGCGTAAAACAGCATAAAACGACGAATTTTATTATTCGTTTTTTATTAATATTGCTTCTATTTGAACGATTTCGACGATCTAAAAATGCTTGAAAATGTTTATTTTGCTGTAAACAGCACGTTTTGAGTTTAATCTGCGTTTTAACGCGCGTAAAACAGCAAAACCACGAAATTTTTATTATCTGTTTTTATTAATATTGCGTCTATTTGAACGATTTCCAACGATCTAAAATGCTTGAAAATGATTATTTTAGCAAAACAGCACGTTTTGAGTTTAATCTGCGTTTAACGCGTAAAACAGCATAAAAAACGACGAATTTTTATTATTATTCGTTTTTATTAAATATTGCTTCTATTTGAACGATTTCAACGACGTTCGCCGTCGCTTTATTTTAGCAAAACAGCACGTTTTGAGCTTTTAATCTGCGTTTTAACGCGTAAAACAGCATAAAACGACGAATTTTATTATTCGTTTTTATTAATATTGCGTCTATTTGAAGTTCCACTTAAACGATCTGAAACGCTTGAAAATGATTATTTTAGCAAAACAAAAGCACCTTTTGAGTTTTAATCTGCGTTTTAACGCGTAAAAACAGCATAAAATTCACAATTTTTATTATTCGCTTTATTAATATTGCGTCTATTTGAACGTGATTTCAACGATCTAAAATGCTTTGAAAATGATGGCTTAGCAAAAACAGCACGTTTTGAGTTTTAATCTGCGTTTAACGCGTAAAACAGCATAAAAACGACGAATTCTTTATTATTCGTTTTTATTAATATTGCTTCTATTTGAACGATTTCAACGATCTGCGCGTTTGGAAATGCTTATTTTAGCAAAACAGCACGTTTTGAGCTTTAATCTGCGTTTTAACGCGTAAAACAGCATAAAAAACGACGAAATTTTTATTATTCGTTTTATTAATATTGCGTCTATTTGAACGATTTCAACGATCTAAAATGCTTGAAATGATTATTTTAGCAAAAGAAAGTACTGCTTTGTTTTAATCTGCGTTTTAACGGCGTAAAACAGCATAAAACGACGAATTTTTATTATTCGTTTTTATTAATATTGCGTCTATTTGAAACGATTTCAACCAAAACTAAAATTGCTTGAGTAAAATGCTTATTTTAGCAAAACAGCACGTTTTGAGCTTTAATCTGCGTTTCTACGCAAAACAGCATAAAACGACGTTCTTTATTATTCGTTTTTATTATTGCGTCTATTTGAACGATTTCCAACGATCTAAAATGCTTGAAAATGCTTTATTTTAGCAAAAACGCACGTTTTGAGCTTTTAATTTGCGTTTTAACGCAAAACAGCATAAAACGACGAATTTTATTATTCATTTTTTATTAAATATTGTTTCCTGATTTGAACGATTTCAACGATCTAAAATGCTTGAAAATGATTATTTTAGCAAAAACAGCACGTTTTGAGCTTTAATCTGCGTTTTAACGCGTAAAAAACAGCATAAAAACGACGAAATTTTTATTATTCGTTTTTATTAATATTGCGTCTATTTGAACGATTTCAACGATCTAAAAATGCTTGAAATGATTTTCATTTTAGCAAAACAGCACGCTTGAGCATTAATCTGCGTTTTAACGCGTAAAATACATAAAAACATGAATTTTTATTTATCGTTTTTCATTAATATTGCGTCTATTTGAACGATTTCGATTTCAACGATCTAAAATGCTTGAAAATGATTATTTTAGCAAAAACACGTTTTGAGTTTAATCTGCGTTTTAACGCGTAAAACAGCATAAAAACGACGAATTTTTTTATTATTCGTTTTATTACTGGCTTCTATTTGAACGATTTCAACGATCTGCACGTTGAAAATGCTTATTTTAGCAAAACAGCACGTTTTGAGCTTTAGTCTGCGTTTTAACGCGTAAACAGCATAAAAACGCCGAAATTTTGCCATTCGTTTTGTATTAATATTGCGTCTATTTGAACGATTTCAACGATCTAAAAATGCTTGAAAATGATTATTTTAAAGTGTTACATGTTTTGAGCTTTAATCTGCGTTTAACGCGTAAAAACAAAGCATAAAAAAACGACGAATTTTTTATTATTCGTTTTATTAATACGTTTCTATTTGAACGATTTCAACGATCTAAAATGCTTGAAAAATGTTTATTTTAGCAAACAGCACGTTTTGAGCTTTAATCTGCCTTTAACGCGCGTAAAACAGCATAAAAACGACGAATTTTTATTATTCGTTTTATTAATATTGCGTCTATTTGAACAATTTCAAATGATCTAAAATGCTTGAAAATGATTATTTTACAAAACAGCACGTTTTGAGTTTTAATCGCGTTTTATCGCGTAAAATAGCATAAAAAAACGACGCGAATTCTTTATTATTCGTTTTTATTAATATTGCTTCTCATTTGAACGATTTCAACGATCTACAAGGTTTGAAAATGTTTATTTTAGCAAAACAGCACGTTTTGAAAGCTTTAATCTGCGTTTTAACGCGTAAAACAGAATAAAAACGACGAAATTTTATTATTCGTTTTACAATATTGCGTCTATTTGGAACGATTTCAACGATCTAAAAATGCTTGAAAATGATTATTTTAGCAAAAACAGCACGTTTTGAGCTTTAATCTGCGTTTTAACGCGTAAAACAGCATAAAACGACGAATTTTTTTATTATTCGTTTTTTTAATATTGCTTCGATTTGAACGATTTCAACGATCTAAAATGCTTGAAAATGCTTATTTTAGCAAAACAGCACGTTTTGAGCTTTTAATCTGCGCTTTAACGCGTAAAACAGCATAAAAACGACGAAATTTCTTTTTATTATTCGTTTTTAATAATATTGCGTCTGGCTTTGAACGATTTCAACGATCTAAAAATGCTTGAAAAATGATTATTTTAGTAAAAACAGCACGTTTTGAGCTTTAATCTGCGTTTCTTAACGCGTAAAACAGCATAAAACGTACGAATTTTTGCTAATTGTTTTTATTAATAATATTGCTTCTATTTGAACGATTTCAACGATCTAAAATGCTGGAAAATGCTTATTTTTAACAAAACAGCACGTTTTGAGCTATACCGCGTTTTAACGCGTAAAACAGCATAAAAACGACGAAATTTTTATTATCTGTTTTTATTAATATTGCGTGTATTTGAACGATTTCAACGATCTAAAATGCTTGAAAATGATTATTTTAGCAAAAACAGTTAATGTTTTAAGCTTTAATCTGCGTTTTAACGCCGCGCGCAAAATACCAGCATAAAAACGACGAATTTTTTATTATTCGTTTTTATTAATATTGCTTCTATTTGAACGATTTCAACGATCTAAAATGCTTGAAAATGCTTATTTTACAAAACAGCACGTTTTGAGTTTTAATCTGCGTTTTAACGCGTAAACAGCATAAAAACGACGAAATTCTTTTTATTATTCGTTTTTATTAATATTGCGTCTATTTGAACGATTTTCAACGATCTAAATGCTTGAAAATTATTATTTTAGCAAAACAGCACGTTTTGAGCTAATCTGCGTTTTAACGCGTAAAACAGCATAAAAAACGACGGAAATTTTATTATTCGTTTTTATTAATATGTCTATTTGAACGATTTCAACGATCTAAAATGCTTGAAAATTATTATTATTTTAGCAAAACAGCACGTTTTGAGCTTTAATCTGCGTTTTAACGCGTAAAACAGCATAAAAAAACGTGACGAATTTTTATTATTCCGTTTTTATTAATATTGCTTCGGCCTGAACGGATTTCGACGATCTAAAATGCTTGAAAATGCTTATTTTTAAAGCAAAAAACAGCACGTTTTGCTTTAATCTGCTTTAACGCGTAAAACAGCATAAAAACGACGAAATTTTTATTATTCGTTTTTATTAATATTGCGTCTATTTGAACGATTTCCAACGATCTAAAATGCTTGAAAATGATTATTTTAGCAAAAACAGCACGTTTTGAGTTTAATCTGCGTTTTAACGCGTAAAAACGCGGCAAAACACATACCTTTTTGCCATTCGTTTTTATTAATATTGTTCTATTTGAACGATTTCAACGATCTAAATGCTTGAAAATGCTTATTATTTTACAAAAACAGCACGTTTTGAGCTTTAACGCGTTTTAAACGCAAAACAGCATAAAAACGACGAATTTTTTTTTATTATTCGTTTTTTATTAATATTGCGTCTATTCTGAACGATTTAAACGATCTAAAATGCTTGAAATGATTATTTTAGCAAAACAGCACCTTTGAGTTTTAATCTGCGTTTTAACGCGTAAACAGCATAAAAACGACGAATTTTTTATTATTCGTTTTAATAATATTGCGCCCATTTGAACGATTTCAACGTGATCTAAATGCTTGAAAAATGATTATTTCAGCAAAACAGCACGTTTTGAGTTTAATCTGCGTTTTAACGCGTAAAATGTTATAAAACGACGAATTCTCTTTATTATTCGTTTTATTAATATTGCTTCTATTTGAACGATTTCAACGATCTACAAGGCTTCTGAAAAATGCTTATTTTAGCAAAACAAAGCACGTTTTGAGCTTTAATCTGCGTTTTAACGCGTAAAACAGCATAAAACGACGAAATTTTTATTATTCGTTTTATTAATATTGCGTCTATTTTGAACGATTTCAACGATCGCAAAAATGCTTCTGAAAATGATTATTTTAGCAAAACAGCACGTTTTGAGCTTTAATCTGCGTTTTAACGCGTAAACAGCATAAAAAACGACGTAATTTTTACATTATTCGTTTTATTACTATTGCGCCCGCTTGAACGACTTCAACGATCTAAATTCGTTTGAAAATGCTATTTTAGCAAAAACAGCACGTTTTGAGCTTTAATCTGCGTTTTAACGCGTAAAACAGCATAAAACGACGAAATTTTTATATTATTCGTTTTTATTAATATTGCGTCTATTTGAACGATTTCAACATTCAAAAATGCTTGAAAATTTTATTTTACAAACAGCACGTTTTGAGCTTTAATTTGCGTTTTAACGCGTAAAACAGCATAAAAACGACGAATTTTTTATTATTCATTTTATTAATATTGTTTTACTTGAACGATTTCAACGGATCTAAAATGCTGAAAATGATTATTTTAGCAAACAGCATCGTTTTGAGCTTTTAATCTGCGTTTTAACGCGTAAAACAGCATAAAACGACGAAATTTTTACATATTCGTTTTTATTAATATTGCGTCTATTTCCAGAACGGATTTCAACGATCTAAAAATGCTTTGAAAATGATTATTTTGTGCAAAACAGCACGTTTTGAGCATTAATCTGCGTTTAACGCGTAAAACAGCATAAAAACGACGAATTTTTTATTATCGTTTTTCATTAATATTGCGTCTATTTGAACGATTTCAACGATCTAAAATGCTTCTGAAAATGCTTATTTTAGCAAAACAGCACGTTTTGAGCTTTAATCTGCATTTTAACGCGTAAAAGCATAAAAACGACGAAATTCTTTTTATTGTTCGTTTTTTATTAATATTGCGTGTCTATTTGAAACGAGGATTTCAATTATCTAAAATGCTTGAAAATGATTATTTTAGCAAAACAGCACGTTTGAGTTTTAATCGGCGTTTTAACGCGTAAAACAGCATAAAAACGACGAATTTTTATTAATTCAGTTTTTATTAATATTGCTTCTATTTGAACTATTTCAACGATCTAAATGTTTGAAAATGTTTTTCTTATTTTGTGCAAAACAGCACGTTTTGAGCTTAAATCTGCGTTTAACGCGTAAAAACAGCATAAAACGACGAAATTTTATTATCTGCCTTTTATTAATATTGCGTCTGAACGATTTCAACGATCTAAATGCTTGAAAATGATTATTTTAGCAAAACAGCACGTTTTGAGCTTTAATCTGCGTTTAACGCAAAACAGCATAAAACGACGAATTTTTATTATTCGTTTTTATTAATATTGCTTCTATTTGAACGATTTCAACGATCTAAAAATGCTTGAAAATGCTTATTTTAGCAAAACAGCATCGTTTTGAGCTTTTAATCTGCGTTTTAACGCGTAAAACAGCATAAAACGACGAATTTTTTATTATCTTTGCTACATTATTGCGTCTATTTGAACGATTTCAACGATCTAAAATGCTTGAAAAATGATTATTTAAGCAAAACAGCACGTTTTGAGTTTTAATCTGCGTTTTTAAATGCGTAAAAACAGCATAAAAAACGACGAATTCTTTATTATTCGTTTTTATTAATATTACTTCTATTTGAACGATTTCAACGATCTGGCTAAGTAATTTGAAAATGCTATTTTTAGCAAAACAGCACGTTTTGAAAGCTTTAATCTGCGTTTTAACGCGTAAAACAGCATAAAAACGACGAAATTTTATTATTCGTTTTTATTAATATTGCGTCTATTTGAACGATCAACGATCTAAAATGCTTGAAAAATGGATTATTTTAGCAAAACAGCACGTTTTGAGCTTTAATCTGCGTTTTAACGCGCGTAAACAGCATATAAAAACGACGAAATTTTTATTATTCGTTTTTTATTATTGCGTCTATTTGAACGATTTCAACGATCTAAAAATGCTTGAAAAATGATTATTTTAGCAAAAACAGCACGTTTTGAGCATTAATCTGCGTTTTAACGCGTAAAACAGCATAAAACGACGAATTTTTTATTTATCGTTTTCGCCATTATTGCGTCTATTTGAACGATTTCCAATGATCTAAAATGTCGAAAATGCTTATTTTAGCAAAACAGCACGTTTTGAGCTTTAATCGTACTTAACGGCAAAAAGCATAAAAACGACGAAATTTTATATTATTATTCGTTTTTATTAATATTGCGCCTTATTTGAACGATTTCAACGATCTAAATGCTTGAAAAATGATTGATATTTTGTGCTGCAAAACAACACGTTTTGAGCATTAATCGCGTTTAACGTAAAACAGCATAAAAAAACGACGAATTTTTTATTTATCGCTCTTTGCCAATATTGCGTCTATTTGAACGATTTCAACGATCTAAAATGCTTTCTGGTGTACGTTATTATTTTAGCAAAACAGCACGTTTTGAGCTTTAATCTGCATTTTAACGCGTAAACAGCATAAAAAACGACGAAATTTTTATTATTCGTTTTTATTAATATTGCGTCTATTTGAACGATTTTCACCATTCAAAATGCTTGAAAATGATTATTTTAGCAAAAACAGCACGTTTTGAGCTTTAATCTGCGTTTTAACGCGTAAACAGCATAAAACGAATTTTTTATTATTCGTTTTTATTAATATTGCTTCTATTTGAACGATTTTAACGATCTAAAAATGCTTGAAAATGCTTATTTTGTTAAAACAAAAGCACGTTTTGAGTTTTTAATTTGCGTTTTAACGCGTAAAACAGCATAAAAACGACGAAATTTTTGTATTATTCGTTTTTATTAATATTGCGTCTATTTGAACGATTCTCAACGATTCAAAATGCTTGAAAATGATTATTTTGGCAAAACAGCACGCGTTTTGAGCATTAATCTGCGTTTTAACGCGCAAAAACAAGCATAAAAAACGACGCACTTTTATTTATCGTTTTTCATTAATATTGCGTCCATTTGAACGATTTCAACGATCTAAAAATGCTTCGAAAAATGCTTATTTTAGCAAAACAAAGCACGTTTTGAGCTTTAATCTGCATTTTAACGCGTAAAAGCATAAAAACGACGAAATTTTATTATTCGTTTTTATTAATATTGCGTCTATTTGAACGATTTCACTATCTAAAAATGCTTGAAAATGACAGCAAAACAGCACGTTTTGAGCTTTTAATCTGCGTTTTACCGCGTAAAACAGCATAAAAAACGACGAATTTTATTATTCGTTTTTATTAATAATATTGCTTCTATTTGAACGATTTCAAACGATCTAAAATGCTTGAAATGCTTATTTTAGCAAAACAAGTTAATGTTTTGAGCTTAAATCTGCGTTTTAACGTAAGCGTAAAAACAAAAGCATAAAAACGACGAAATTTTTATTATTCGTTTTTATTAATATTGCGTCTATTTGAACGATTTCAACGATCCAAAATGCTTGAAATGATTATTTTAAGCAAAACAGCACGTTTTGAGCTTTAATCTGCGTTTTAACGCGTAAAAACAAAAGCATAAAAACGACGAATTTTTTATTATTCGTTTTTATTAATATTGCTTCTATTTGAACGATTTCAATTATCTAAAATGCTTGAAAATGATTATTTTAGCAAAACAGCACGTTTTGAGGCTTTTAATCTGCGATTTTACCGCGTAAAACAGCATAAAAACGACAATTTTTATTATTCGTTTTATTATGTGCTTCTATTTGAACGATTTCAGCGATCTAAAATGCTTGAAAATGCTTATTTTAGCAAAACAGCACGTTTTGAGCAAATCACCGTTTTAACGCGTAAAACCAGCATAAAACGACGAAATTTTTTATTATTCGTTTTTATTAATATTGCGTCTATTTGAACGATTTCAACTTGATCTAAAATGCTTGAAAATGATTATTTTAGCAAAACAGCACGATTTTGAGCTTTTAATCTGCGTTTTAACGCGTAAAACAGCATAAAACGATTTTTATTATTCGTTTTTATTATTGCTTCTATTTGAACGATTTCAACGATCTACAAGGTTTGAAAATATATTTTAGCAAAACAGCACGTTTTGAGCTTTAATCTGGATTTTAACGCGTAGGCAGCATAAAACGACGAAATTTTTATTATTAAGTTTTTTATTAATATTGCGTCTGTTTGAACGGTTTCCAGCGATCTAAAATGCTTGAAAAGGAAATGATTATTTTAGCAAAACAGCACGTTTTGAGCTTTTAATCTGCGTTTTAACGCGTAAAACAGCATAAAACGACGAATTTTTATTATTCGTTTTTTATTATATTGCTTCTATTTAACGATTTCAACGATCTAAAATGCTTGAAAATGCTTATTTTAGCAACACAGCACGTTTTGAGCTTTAATTTGGATTTTTAACGTAAAACAGCATAAAACGACGAATTTTTATTATTCATTTTTATTAATATTGCGTCTGTTGAACGATTTCAACGATCTAAAATGCTTGAAAATGCTTATTTTAGCAAAACAGCACGTTTTTGAGCTTTTAATCTGCGTTTAACGCGTAAAACATATAAAACGACGAAATTTTATTATTCGTTTTATTAATATTGCGTCTATTTGAACGATTTCAATTATCTAAAATGCTTGAAAATGATTATTTTTAGCAAAACAGCACGGTTTGAGCTTTTAATCTGCGTTTAACGCGTAAAACAGCATAAAAACGACGAATTTTTATTATTCGTTTTTAATATAGCTTCTGTTGAACGATTTCAACGATAAAATGCTTGAAATGCTTATTTTAGCAAAAAACAGCGTTTGAGCTTTAATCTGCGTTTAACGCGTAAAACAGCATAAAACGACAGAAATTTTTATTGTCGTTTTTATTAATGGTAGGTATTTGAACGATTTCAACGATACAAAATGCTTGAAAATGATTATTTTAGCAAAACAGCACGTTTTGAGCATTAATCTGCGTTTTAACGCGTAAACAGCATAAAACGACGAATTTTTTTATTTATCGTTTTCATTAATATTGCGTCTATTTGAACGATTTCAACGATCTAAAATGCTTGAAAATACTTATTTTAGCAAAACAGCACGTTTTGAGCTTTAATCTGCATTTTAACGCGTAAACAGCATAAAAACGACGAAATTTTATTATTCGTTTTTATTAATATTTAACGTCTATTTGAACGATTTCAATTATCTAAAATGCTTGAAAATGATTATTTTAGCAAAACAGCACGTTTGAGCTTTTAATCTGCGTTTTAACGCGTAAAACAGCATAAAAACGACGAATTTTTATTATTCGTTTTTATTAATACAGCTTCTATTTGAACGATTTCAACGATCACAAATGCTTGAAAATGCTTATTTTAGCAAAACAGCACGTTTTGAGCTTTTAATTTGCGTTTTAACGCGTAAAACAGCATAAAAACGACGAATTTTTTATTATTCATTTTTTATTAATATTGCGTCTGTTTGAACGATTTCCCGGCGATCTAAAATGCTTGAAAATGATTATTTTAGCAAAACAGCACGTTTGAGCTTTAATCTGCGTTTAACGCGGCAAACAGCATAAAAACGACGAAATTTTGTATTTCGTTTTTATTAATATTGCGTCTATTTGAACGATTTCAACGATCTAAAATGCTTGAAAATGATTATTTAGCAAAACAGCACGTTTGAGCATTAATCCTGCGTTTAACGCGTAAAACAGCAAAACGACGAATTTTTGTTATCGTTTTTCATTAATGTTGCGTCTATTTGAACGATTTTCAGCTTGGTCAAGTACTTGAAAATGCTTATTTTAGCAAACAGCACGTTTTGAGCTTTTAATCTGCGTTTTAACGCGTAAAACAGCATAAAACGACGAATTTTTATTATTCGTTTTTATTAATATTGCTTCTATTTGAACGATTTCAACGATCTAAAGTAGCGAAAATGTTTATTTTAGCAAAACAGCGCGTTTGGAAGAAGCAAAATCTGCGTTTTAACGCGTAAAACGAAGCGCGAAAACGACGGAATTTTTATTATTCGTTTTTTTATTAATATTGCGCGTCTATTTGAACGATTTCAGCGATCAAATGCTTGAAAATGATTATTTTAGCAAAACAGCGTTTTGAGCTTTAATCTGCGTTTAACGCGTAAAACAGCATAAAACGACGAATTTTACATTATTCGTTTTTATTAATATTGCTTCTATTTGAACGATTTCAACGATCTAAAATGCTTGAAAATGCTTATTTTAGCAAAAGAGCAGCGCGTTTTGAGCTTTAATCTGCGTTTTAACGCGTAAAACGCATAAAACGACGAATTTTTATTATTCGTTTTTTATTAATATTGCGTCTATTTGAACGATTTCAACGATCTAAAATGTGAGAAAATGATTATTTTAGCAAAACAGCGTTTTGAGTTTTAATCACCGCGTTTTAACGCGTAAACAGCATAAAACGACGAATTCTTTTATTATTCGTTTTTATTAATATTTAGCTTCTATTTGAACGATTTCAACGATCTACAAAAGGTTTGAAAATGCTTATTTTAGCAAAACAGCACGTTTTGAGCTTTAATCTGCGTTTTAGCGGCAACATAAAACGGCAAAAATTTTTATTATTCGTTTTTTATTAATATTGCGTCTGTTGAACGATTTCAACGATCTAAAATGCTTGAGAAATGATTATTTTAGCAAAACAGCACGTTTTGAGCTTTAATCTGCGTTTAACGCGTAAAACGGCATAAAACGACGAATTTTTTATTATTCGTTTTTTATTAATATTTGGCTATATTTGAACGATTTCAACGATCTAAAATGCTTGAAAATGCTTATTTTAGCAAACAACGCGTTTTGAGCTTTTGAATTTGCTTTTAACATAAAACAACATAAAAACGACGAATTTTATTATTCATTTTTATTAATATTGCGTCTATTTGAACGATTTCAGCGATCTAAAATGGCGAAAATGATTATTTTAGCAAAACAGCGCGTTTTGAGCTTTAATCTGCGTTTTAACGCGTAAAGAGCAGCATAAAGCGACGGTACTATTATTCGTTTTTATTAATGGCCGCGTCTATTTGAACGATTTCAACGATCGTCTTGAAAATGATTATTTTAATAAAACAGCACGTTTTGAGCGTTAATCTGCGTTTTAACGCGTAAAACAACATAAAACGACGAATTTTTTATTTATCGTTTTCATTAATATTGCGTCTATTTGAACGATTTCCAACGTCTAAAATGCTTGAAAATGCTTATTTTAGCAAAACAGCACGTTTGAGCTTTAATCTGCATTTAACGCGTAAAAAAGCATAAAACGACGAAATTTTATTATTCGTTTATTAATATTACGTCTATTTGAACGATTTCAATTATCTAAAATGCTTGAAAATGATTATTTTAGCAAAACAGCACGTTTTGAGCTTTAATCTGCGTTTTAGCACGCGTAAAAACAACATAAAAACAACGAATTTTTATTATTCGTTTTTTAATATTAACTTCGATTTGAACGATTTCAACGATCTAAAATGCTTGAAAATGCTTATTTTAGCAAAACAGCACGTTTTGAGCTTTAATCTGCGCTTTAACGCGTAAAACAGCATAAAACATTAGAAATTTCTATTATTCGTTTTTTTAATAATATTGCGTCTATTGAACGATTTCAACGATCTAAAATGCTTGAAAATGATTATTTTAATAAAACAGCACGATTTGAGCAATCTGCATTTTAACGCGTAAACAGCATAAGAAACGACGAATTTTTATTATTCGTTTTTTATTAATATTGCTTCTGTTGAACGATTTCAACGATCTAAATGCTTGAGAAATGCTTATTTTAGCAAAACAGCGCGTTTTGAGCTATAATCTGCCGTTTTAACGCGTAAAACAGCATAAAAGCTTGACGAAATTTTTATTATTCGTTTTTATTAATATTCGCGTGTATTTGAACGATTTCAACGATCACAAAATGCTTGAAAATGATTATTTTAGCAAAGGCAGCACGTTTTGAGCTTTAATCTGCGTTTAACGCGTAAAACAGCATAAAACGGTACATTATTTCGTTTTTATTAATGTGCTTCTATTTGAACGATTTCAGCGATCTAAAATGCTTGAAAATCTTATTTAGCAAAACAGCGCATTTTGAGCTTTAATCTGCGTTTTTAACGCGTAAAACAGCAAAACAGCAGAGGTACATTATTCGTTTTTATTAATATTGCGTCTATTTGAACGATTTCAACGATCTAAAATGCTTGAAAATGATTATTTTAGCAAAACAGCACGTTTGCAGGCTTTAATCTGCGTTTTGCAGCGTAAAACAGCATAAAAACGACAATTTTTATTATTCGTTTTTATTAATATTGCTTCTATTTGAACGATTTCAACGATCTAAAATGCTTGAAAATGCTTATTTTAGCAAAACAGCACGTTTTGAGCTTTAATCTGCCTTTTAACGCGTAAACAGCATAAACGACAGGTACATTATTCGTTTTTATTATTAATATTGCGTCTATTTGAATTTCAACGATCTAAAATGCTTGAAAATGATTATTTTAGCAAAACAGCACGTTTTGAGTTTTTAATCTGCGTTTTATCGCGTAAAACAGCACAAAAGCAGATTCTTTATTATTCGTTTTATTAATGTGGCTGTTGAACGATTTCAACGATCTACAAAGGTTTGAAAATGTTTATTTGCCCAGCAAGGCAGCACGTTTTGAGCTTTGTCACGGGGCGCACAACGCGTAAAACAGAATAAAAAACGACAGAATTTTTATTATTCGTTTTTAATATTGCGTCTGTTGAACGATTTCAACGATCTAAAAATGCTTGAAAATGATTATTTTAGCAAAACAGCACGTTTTGAGCTTTAATCTGCGTTTTAACGCGTAAAACGCTTATAAAACGACGAATTTTATTATTCGTTTTTAATATTGCTTCGATTTGAACGATTTCAACGATCACAAAATGGCGAAAATGCTTATTTTGTAAAACAGCACGTTTGAGCTTTAATCTGCGCTTTAACGCGTAAACAGCATAAAACGACGAAATTTTTATTATTCGTTTTTGTAAAAATATTGCGTCTATTTGAACGATTTCCAACGATCTAAAATGCTTGAAAATGATTATTTTAGCGAGTAAAACAGCACGTTTGAGCTTTAATCTGCGTTTTAACGCGTAAAACAGCATAAAAACGACGAATTTTTATTATTCGTTTTTTTTATTAATATTGCTTCTATTTGAACGATTTCAACGATCAAAATGCTGGAAAATGCTTATTTTAACAAACAGCACGTTTTGAGCTATAATCGCGTTTTAACGCGTAAACAACATAAAAACGACAGAAATTTTTTATTATTCGTTTTTATTAATATTGCGTGTATTTGAACGATTTCAACGATCTAAAAATGCTTGAAAATGAATTCATTTAGCAAAACAGCACGTTTTGAGCTTTAATCTGCGTTTTTAACGCGTAAACAGCATAAAAACGACGAATTTTTATTATTCGTTTTTTTATTAATGTGCTTCTATTTGAACGATTTCAACGTCTAAATGCTTGAAAATGCTTATTTTAAGCAAAACAGCACGTTTGAGCTTTTAATCTGCGTTTTAACGCGTAAAACAGCATAAAAACGACGAAATTTTATTATTCGTTTTTTTTTATTAATATTGCGTCTATTTGAACGATTTCAGCGATCTAAAATGCTTGAAAATTATTATTTTTAGCAAAACAGCACGTTTTGAGCTTTTAATCTGCGTTTCTTGCGTAAAACAACATAAAAACGACGAAATTTTATTCGTTTTTATTAATATTGCGTCTATTTGAACGATTTCAACGATCTAAAATGCTTGAAAATTATTATTTTAGCAAAACAGCACGTTTTGAGCTTTAATCTGCGTTTTAACGCGTAAAACAGCATAAAACGACGAATTTTTACATTATTCGTTTTTATTAATATTGCTTCTATTTGAACGATTTCGACGATCTAAAATGCTTGAAAATGCTTATTTTTAGCAAAACAGCACGTTTTGAGCTTTTAATCTGCGTTTTAACGCGTAAACAGCATAAAACGACGAAATTTTTATTATTCGTTTTTATTAATATTGCGTCTATTTGAACGATTTCAACGATCTAAAATGCTTGAAAATGATTATTTTAGCGAAACAGCACGTTTTGGGCACATCTGCGTTTTAACGCGTAAACAGCATAAAAACGACGAATTTTTATTATTCGTTTTTTATTAATATTGCTTCTATTTGAACGATTTCAGCGATCTAAAATGCTTGAAAATGCTTATTTTAGCAAAACAGCACGTTTGAGCTTTAATCTGCGTTTTAACGCGTAAAACAGCATAAAACGTAATTTTTATTATTCGTTTTATTAATGTGCGTCTATTTGAACGATTTAAACGATCCTAAAATGCTTGAAAATGATTATTTTTTAGCAAAACAGCACCTTTTGAGTTTTTAATCTGCGTTTTAACGCTGATAAAACAGCATAAAAACGACAATTTTTATTATTCGTTTTTTATTAATATTGCGTCTGTTGAACGATTTCAACGATCTAAAATGCTTGAAAATGATTATTTTAGCAAACAGCACGTTTTGAGTTTTTAATCTGCGTTTTTAACGCGTAAACAACGCAGATTCTTTATTATTCGTTTTTTATTAATATTCTTCTATTTGAACGGTTCAACGATCTACAAGGCTTGAAAATGCTTATTTTAGCAAAACAGCACGTTTTGAGCTTTAATCTGCGTTTAACGCGTAAAACAACATAAAACGACGAAATTTTTATTATTCGTTTTTTTATTAATATTGCGTCTATTTGAACGATTTCAACGATCTAAAATGCTTGAAAATGATTATTTAGCAAAACAGCACGTTTTGAGCTTTTAATCTGCGTTTTAACGCGATAAAACAGCATAAAACTTGACAAATTTTTATTATTCGTTTTTATTAATGTGCGTCTGTTGAACGGAACGATCTAAATTGCTTGAAAATGCTTGTTTAGCAAAACAGCACGTTTGAGCTTTTAATCTGCGTTTTAACGCGTAAAACAGCATAAAACGACGAAATTTTTATTATTCGTTTTTTATTAATATTGCGTCTGTTGAACGATTTCAATGATCTAAAATGCTTGAAAATGATTATTTTAGCAAACAGCACGTTTTGAGCTTTAATCTGCGTTTTTAACGCGTAAAACAGCATAAAAACAACAATTTTTATTATTCGTTTTTAATATTGTTTCGATTTGAACGATTTCAACGATCTAAAATGCTTGAAAATGCTTATTTTTAGCAAAACAGCACGTTTTGAGCAATCTGCGCTTAACGCGTAAAACAGCATAAAACGACAGAATTTTTATTATTCGTTTTATTAATGTGCGTCTATTTGAACGATTTCAACGATCTAAAATGCTTGAAATGCTTATTTTAGCAAACAGCGCGTTTTGAGCTTTAATCTGCGTTTTAACGCGTAAACAACATAAAAACGACGAATTTTTATTATTCGTTTTTATTAATATTGCGTCTATTTGAACGATTTCAACGATCTAAATTGCTTGAAAATGCTTATTTTAGCAAAACAGCACGTTTTGAGCTTTGTCGCGTTTTAACGCGTAAAACGGCATAAAACGACAATTTTTATTCTGATTTTTATTAATATTTGCGTCTGTTTGAACGATTTCAATGATCTAAAATGGCGAAAAGCCAGTTATTTTAGCAAAACAGCACGTTTTGAGCTTTTAATCTGCGTTTTAGCATAAACAGCATAAAAACAACGAATTGTATTCGTTTTTAATATTGTTTCGATTTGAACGATTTCAACGATCTAAAATGCTTGAAAATGCTTATTTTAGCAAAACAACGTTTTGAGCTTTAATCTGCGCTTTAACGCGTAAAATAAGCATAAAACGTCGAAATTTTTATTATTCGTTTTTATTAAGCGTCTATTTGGGCGAATTTCAACGATCTAAAATGCTTGAAAATGATTATTTTGGTAAAACAGCACGTTTTGAGCTTTAATCTGCGTTTTTAACGCGTAAACAGCATAAAACGACATTTTTATTATTCGTTTTTTATTAATATTGCTTCTATTTTGAACGATTTCAACGATCACAAAATGCTTGAAATGCTTGTTTGCCGAAACAGCACGTTTTGAGCTATAATCTGCGATTTTAACGCGTAAAACAACATAAAACGACAGAAATTTTTATTATTCGTTTTTTAATATTGCGCGTGTATTTGAACGATTTCAACGATCTAAAATGCTTGAAAGAAATGATTATTTTAGCAAAACAGCACGTTTTGAGCTTTAATCTGCGTTTTTAACGCGTAAACAGCATAAAACGACGAATTTTTTATTACGTTTTATTATATTGCTTTCTATTTGAACGATTTCAACGATCTAAAATGCTTGAAAATGTATTTTAGCAAAAACAGCGTTTGAGCAATCTGCGTTTTAACGCGTAAAAACAGCATAAAAAGAAACGACGAAATTTTTATTATTCGTTTTATTAATGTACGTCTATTTGAACGATTTCAACGATCTAAAATGCTTGAAAATGATTATTTAGCAAACAGCGTTTGAGCTTTAATCTGCGTTTTAACGCGTAAAACAACATAAAACGACAGATTTTTTTATTATTCGTTTTTATTAATATTACTTCATATTTGAACGATTCCAGCGATCTGAAATGGCAAAATGCTTATTTTAGCAAAACAGCACGTTTGAGCACAATCTGCGTTTTAACGAGCAAAACTGCATAAAACGACGAAATTTTTTATTATTCGTTTTTATTAATATTGCGTCTATTTGAACGATTTCAACGTCTAAAGTGCTTGAAAATGATTATTTTAGCAAAACAACGTTTTGAGCTTTTAATCTGCGTTTTAACGCGTAAAACAGCATAAAACGACGAAATTTTATTATTCGTTTTTATTAATGCGTCTATTTGAACGATTTCAACGTCTAAAATGCTTGAAAATGATTATTTTAGCAAAAACAGCACGTTTTGAGGCACAATCTGCGTTTAACGTAAAACAGCATAAAACGACAGATTTTTTTATTATCCGTTTTTTTTGTATGTTAGCTATTTGAACGATTTCAGCGATCTAAAATGCTTGAAAATGCTTATTTTAGCAAAACAGCACGTTTGAAGGCTTTTATTCTGCGTTTTAACGCGTAAAACAGCATAAAACGACGAATTTTTTATTATTCGTTTTATTAATAGCCTTCTATTTGAACGATTTCAACGATCTAAAATGCTTGAAAATGCTCTTATTTTAGCAAAACAGCACGTTTGAGCTTTAATCTGCGTTTTATTGGCGCAAGCAAAACAGCATAAAACGGCGAAATTTTTATTATTCGTTTTTTATTAATATTGCGTCTATTTGAACGATTTCAACGATCTAAAGTGCTTGAAAATGATTATTTTAGCAAAACAGCACGTTTTGAGCACAATCTGCGTTTTAGCGTAAAACAACATAATAACGACGAAATTTTATTATTCGTTTTTTATTAATATTGCGTCTATTTGAACAATTTCAACGATACTTAAATGCTTGGAATATGATTATTTTAGCAAAACAGCACGTTTGAGCTTTAATCTGCGTTTAACACGTAAAACAGCATAAAACGACGAATTTTTTATTATTCGTTTTTATTATTTGTTCTGTTGAACGATTTCAACGATCTAAATGCTTGAAAATGATTATTTTAGCAAAACAGCACGTTTTGAGCTTTAATCTGCGTTTTAACGCGTAGAAACAACATAATAACGACAGAAAATTTTTTATTATTCGTTTTATTAATATTGCGTCTATTTGAACGATTTCAACGATCTAAAGTGTTTGAAAATGATTATTTTAGCAAAACAGCGTTTTGAGCTTTTAATCTGCGTTTTAAAGGCGTAAAACAGCATAAAACGACGAATTTTTATTATTCGTTTTTATTAATATTGCTTCTATTTTGAAGAGACGATTTCAGCAGTCAAATGCTTGAAAATGCTTATTTTAGCAAAACAGCGTTTTGAGCTTTTAATCGCCGCGTTTTAACGAACAAAACAGCATAAAACGACGAAATTTTTACGTTTTTATTAATGTGCACGTCTATTTGACGATTTCAACGATCACAAAAATGCTTGAAAATGATTATTTTAGCAAAAGCAGCGTTTTGAGGCTTTTAATCACCGCACGTTTTACAACGCGTAAAACAACATGGACGAATTTTTATTATTCGTTTTATTATTGCTTCTATTTGAACGACTTCAACGATCTAAAATGCTTGAAAATGTTATTTTAGCAAAACAGCACGTTTGAGCTTTAATCTGCGTTTTACGCGAAAAACAGCATAAAAAACAGAAATTTTTATTATTCGTTTTTTATTAATATTGCTTCTATTTAACGATTTCAACGATCTAAAATGCTGAAAATGATTATTTTAGCAAAACAGACGTTTTGACTTTATATCGCGTTTTAACGCGTAAACAGCATAAAACGACGAATTTTTTATTATTCGTTTTTATTAATTTTTCGTCTATTTGAACGTTTAACGTTAAAGTGCTTAAAAAATTTTTTAAAAAACGACGTTTAGCTTACCTTTTTAACGCGTAAAACGTTAAAAACGAAAATTTTATTATTCGTTTTTGAAATTGCGTCTATTTGAAATTTAACGTTAAAAGGCTAAATAAATTTTTTTATACGTTTTAAGCTTTAATCTGCGTTTAACGCGAAAAGCATAAAAGCGTTTTTAAATATTCGTTTTTATTAATTGCTTCTTTGAACGTTTCAACGACTAAAAGCTTAAAATGCTTTTTTTGCAAACAGCAAATTGGCTTAAATTGCGTTTTAACGTTAAAAAGCTAAAAGACAAAATTTTATTTCGTTTTAAATATTGCTTTATTTAACGTTTCAAAACGACTAAAAGCTTGAAATGTTTTTTAGCAAAACAGCATTTTAAGTTTTTAAATTGCGTTTTAACGTAAACAGCTTAAAAGCGATTTTAACGTTTTAAATTTAGTTCTTTTGACGTTTTAACGACTAAAAGCTTGAAATTTATTTTAGCAAAAATTTTGAGTTAAATTGCGTTTTAACGCGTAAAAGCTAAAAAAAAATTTTTAACTTTTTATTAATATTGCGCTATGTGAACGTTTCAACATCTAAAATGTTTAAAATGATTTTTGCCCGTTTACCCTTTAATTTTTTATTTAAAATGCTTTAACTTTCAGAATAAAACGTTGTTTAAATTTCTTTATTTAACGTTTAAATTAAATGTTTTTTTTTTAAACACTTTTGCGTTTTCCGTTAAAAAGGTAAAAGCTTTTTAAAAAAAATTTATTTTGGGTTTTTAATCTTGGTTTTTAACGATTAACGATAAAGAGTTTTTTATTTTTTAAAAAATTTGGCTTTAACGTTTTAACGCAAAGGCTTAAAAGAAATTTTTAAAAACCGTTTTATTTAATTGCGTTTTAACGTTTAACAGCTAAAAGACGTAAATTTTTTTTTATTAAAGCGTTTATTTAACGTTTTAACGCTAAAAGCTTAAAAGCAAATTTTTTTAACCCGTTTTATTTAATTGCGCTTTAACGGTAACACAAAAAAACCCGAAAATATTATTTTTTAAAATTGCGTTTATTTAACGTTTTAACGCTAAAAAGCTAAAAAAAATTTTTTTTAAAACGTTTATTTAAATCTCTTTTAACCGAAAACAAAAACGACAAAATTTAAAAATTTTCGTTTTTTAAAGCCTTTTGAAGTTTATCCGTTTTAAGCTTAAAAGCTTTTTTAGAAAACAATTTTTATTTTTTTTTTAAGCGTAAAACGTTTAACGACAAATTTTTTAAATTTTTGTTTTTTTAAAAAAGCGCTTTTGAACGTTTTAACGTTAAAAGCTGAAAAGAATTTTAAAAACAGTTTTGATTTAATTGCGTTTTTAAGGGTTTAACACTAAAAGCGAAAATATTATTTTAAAAAAGCGTTTATTTAACGTTTTAACGCTAAAGGCAAAAAAGGTATTTTTAAAAACCGTTTTATTTAATTGCGTTTTTTAACGGTAACGATTAAAACGAGATTTTATTATTTTTTTTAAAAACGTTTTTAAACGTTTAACGTTTTAAAAAAGCTAAAAAGCTAAGCAAAAATTTTGGTTTTAATTGCGTTTTAACGAAAACAACTTTAAAAGGAAAAAATATTATTTTTTAAAAAAGCGTTTGTTTAACGGTTTTAACGCAAAAAACTTAAAAGAATTTTTTAAAACGTTTTTATTTAATTGCTTTTTAACGTTAAAACACTAAAAAGAAAATTTATTTTGAAAAATTTTGCCTTTTAATCTGTTTTAACGCTAAAAGCTTAAAAGCATTTTAAAAACCTTTTTTATTAATTGCGCTTTTAAGGGTTTAAACACTAAAACGAAAATTTTTATTTTGAAATTTTGGCTTTTAACGGTTTTAACGTTAAAAGCTTAAAAAGAAATTTTTTAAAAGCCTTTTTTAGTTAAATTTTCTTTTAAGGGTTTAACACTAAAACAAAAATTTTTATTTTGAAATTTTGGGCTTTTAACGTTTAACGCTAAAAGCTTAAAAGCAAATTTTAAAAACCCGTTTATTAATTGCGTTTTAAGGGGTAAACAGCTAAAAGCTGAAATATTATTTTAAAAGCGTTTATTTAACGTTTTAACGCTAAAAAGCTTAAAATGATTTTTTAAAAACTTTTTTATTAATTGCTTTTTAACGAAAACATAAAAGTTGAATTTTTTATTTTATAAAAATGCTTTATTTAAACCCCTTTTTTTAAAAAAGCGAAAAACTTATAGCAAAAAGACGTTTTACTTTTAATTGCGTTTTAACCGTTTCAAAACGACAAATTTAATTTTTTTTTAAAAAGCTGTTTTAAACTTTAACGATCTAGCTTAAAAGTAAGCAAAAACAGAATTTTTAACTTTTAATTGCTTTTAAAAAAAACATAAAACGACAATTTAAAATTTTTTTTTAAAACTTTTTTTTAAGTTTAAATCTAAATGCTAAAAGCTTAAGCAAAACGAGGGAAATTTTAATTTCGTTTTAAAAAAAGCAAAAAGACGAAATTTATTACGTTTTAAAATATGCGTAAATTGAAATTTACAAAAATGCTTAAAATTTTTTTAGCAAAACAGTTTAAAGGGAAATTTTTAATTCGTTTTATAAAGCAAAAAGACAAATTTTTAATTTTTTAAAATGCTTTATTTGACTTTTAACGACTAAATGCTTGAAATCTTTTTAGCAAAACAGAAAAAGAAAAATTTTTTTACCGTAAAATAAAGCGTTTTTTAATTCAAATTAAAATTGCGTTATTTGAAATTAAGATCAAAAATTTTGAAAGAATTTTGCAAAACCCCGTTTTAAGAAAAACGCTTTAACGAAAAAATAAAACCGTTTTTATTATTCTTTTTTTAAAATTTTTCATTGAACAATTTAACATCTAAATTTGAAAACCCTTTTTTAGCAAAAGCATTTTTGGTTTTAACGCTTTTAACGCTAAAAAAAATTTTATAAAACCGTTTTTATTATTCGTTTTTAATAATATTGCGTCTATTTGAACGATTTCAACGATCTAAAAATGCTTGAAAATGATTATTTTAGTAAAACAGCACGTTTTGAGCTTTAATCTGCGTTTTAACGCGTAAAAAAAACAGCATAAAAACGACGAATTTTTATTATTCGTTTTTTATTAATATTGCTTCATTTGAACGATCGAACGATCTAAAATGCTGGAAAATGCTTATTTTAACAAAACAGCACGTCGTTATAATCTGCGTTTTAACGCGTAAAACAGCATAAAAAAACGACGAAATTTTTATTATTCGTTTTTATTAATATTGCGTGTATTTGAACGATTTCAACGATTCAAAATGCTTGAAAATGATTATTTTAGCAAAACAGCACGTTTTGAGCTTTAATCTGGGTTTTAACGCGTAAAAACAGCATAAAACGACGAATTTTTATTATTCGTTTTTATTATTACTTTATTTGAACGATTAAACGATCTAAAATGCTTGAAAATGCTTATATTTTAGCAAAACACACGTTTTGAGCTTTTTAATCTGCGTTTTAACGCGCGTAAACAGCATAAAAAAACGACGAAATTTTTGTATTATTCGTTTTTATTAATATTGCGTCTATTTGAACGATTTCAACGATCTAAAAATGCTTGAAAAATTATTATTTTAGCAAAAACAGTTACCGTTTGAGCTTTTAACGGCGTTTTAACGCGTAAAAACAGCATAAAAACGACGAATTTTATTATTCTGCTTTTTATTAATACGTTTCTATTTGGAACGATTTCGACGATCTAAAAAATGCTTGAAAAATGCTTATTTTAGCAAAACAGCACGTTTTGAGCTTTAATCTGCGTTTTAACGCGTAAAACAGCATAAAAAACGACGAAATTTTTATTATTCGTTTTTATTACTATTGCGTCTATTTGAACGATTTCACCGATCTAAAATGCTTGAAAATGATTATTTTAGCAAAAAAACAGTACGTTTTGAGCTTAATCTGCGTTTAACGCGTAAAACAGCATAAAAACGACGAATTTTTATTATTCGTTTTTTTATTAATATTGCTTCTATTTGAACGATTTCAACGATCTAAATGCTTGAAAATGCTTTATGAAGCAAAACAGCACGTTTTGAGCTTTAATCTGCGTTTTAACGCGTAAAAAAACAGCATAAAACGGGATGAATTTTTTATTATTCGTTTTTATTAATATTGCGTCTATTTGAAACGATTTAAAACGATCTAAAATGCTTGAAAAAATGATTATTTAGCAAAACAGCACCTTTGAGTTTTAATCTGCGTTTTAACGCGTAAAACAGCATAAAAAAACGAGACGAATTTTTATTATTCGTTTTTATTAATATTGCGTCTATTTGAACGATTTCAACGATCTAAAATGCTTGAAAATGATTATTTTGTAGCAAAAACAGCAATGTTTTGAGTTTGACCTGCGTTTTAACGCGTAAACAGCATAAAAACGACGAATTCTCTATTATTCGTTTTTATTAATATTGCTTCTATTTGAACGATTTCAACGATCTACAAGGCTTGAAAATGCTTATTTAGCAAAACAGCACGTTTTGAGCTTTAATCTGCGTTTTAACGCGTAAAACAGCATAAAACGACGAAATTTTTATTATTCGTTTTTATTAATATTGCGTCTATTTGAACGCAACGATTTCCAACGATCTAAAATGCTTGAAAATGATTATTTTAGCAAAACAGCACGTTTTGAGCTTAATCTGCGTTTTAACGCGTAAACAGCATAAAACGACGAATTTTTTTATTATCTTTCGTTTTTATTAATATTGCGTCTATTTGAACGATTTCAACGATCTAAATTGCTTTGAAAAATGCTTATTTTAGCAAAACAGCACGTTTTGAGTTTTAACTGCGCTTTGCGCGTAAAACAGCATAAAACGACGAAATTTTTATTATTCGTTTTTATTAATATTGCATCTATTTGAACGATTTCAATGATCTAAAATGCTTTGAAAATGATTATTTTAGCAAAACAGCACGTTTTGAGTTTTAATCTGCGTTTTAACGCGTAAACAGCATAAAACAACGAATTTTTTTATTATTCGTTTTTAATATTGTTTCGATTTGAACGATTTCAACGATTCAAAATTTGAAAATGCTTATTTTAGCAAAAACAGCACGTTTTGAGCTTTAATTCCTGCGCTTTAACGCGTAAAAACAGCATAAAAACGACGGAAATTTTTATTATTCGTTTTATTAATATTGCGTCTATTTGAACGATTTTAACGATCTAAAATGCTTGAAAAGGATTATTTTAGTAAAACAGCACGTTTTGAGTTTTAATCTGCGTTTTAACGCGTAAAACAGCATAAAAACGACGAATTTTTATTATTCGTTTTTATTAATATTTGCTTCTATTTGAACGATTTCAACGATCTAAAATGCTTGAAAATGCTTATTTTTAGCAAACAGCACGTTTTTGAGCTATAATCTGCGTTTAACGCGAAACAGCATAAAACGACGAAATTTTTATTATTCGTTTTTTATTAATATTGCGTATTTGAACGATTTCAACGATCTAAAATGCTTGAAAATGATTATTTTATAAAACAGCACGTTTTGAGCTTTAATCTGCGTTTTAAAGTGTAAAACAGCATAAAAACGACGAATTTTTTATTATTCGTTTTTATTAATATTGCTTCTATTTGAACGATTTCAACGATCTAAAATGCTTTGAAAAATGCTTATTTAGCAAACAGCACGTTTTGAGCTTTAATCTGCGTTTAACGCGTAAAACAGCATAAAACGACGAAATTTTTATTATTCGTTTTTTATTAATATTGCGTCTATTTGAAACGATTTCAACGATCTAAAATGCTTGAAAAATGATTATTTTAGCAAAACAGCACGTTTTGAGCTTTAATCTGCGTTTTAACGCGTAAAACAGCACATAAAACGACGAATTTTTTTATTATTCGTTTTTATTTAAATATTAGTTTCTATTGAACGATTTTCAACGATCTAAAATGCTTGGAAAATGTTATTTTAGCAAAACAGCACGTTTTGAGCTTTAATCTGCGTTTAACGAGCAAACTGCACAAAACGACGAAATTTTTATTATTCGTTTTTATTAATATTGCGTCTATTTGAACGATTTCAACGATCTAAAGTGTTTGAAAATGATTATTTTAGCAAAACAGCACGTTTGAGTTTTAATCTCGCGTTTAACGCGTAAAACAGCATAAAAACGACGAAATTTTTATTATTCGTTTTATTAATATTGCGTCTATTTGAACGATTTCAAATCGATCTAAAATGCTTGAAAATGTTTATTTTAGCAAAACAGCACGTTTTGAGTTTTGCCCGGCGTTTAACGCGTAAAACAGCATAAAACGACGAAATTTTTATTATTCGTTTTTATTAATATTGCGTCTATTTGAAACGATTTCAACGATCTAAAATGCTTGAAAAATGATTATTTTAGCAAAACAGCACGTTTTGAGCTTTAATCTGCGTTTTTAACACGTAAAACAGCATAAAAAAAACGACGAATTTTATTATCCGTTTTTATTAATATTGCTTCTATTTGAACGATTTCAGCGATCTAAAATGCTTGAAAATGCTTATTTTAGCAAAACAGCATCGTTTTGAGCTTTTATTCCGCGTTTAACGCGCAAACAGCATAAAAACGACGTAATTTTTATTATTCGTTTTTATTAATATTGCTTCTATTTGAACGATTTCACGATCTAAAATGCTTGAAATGCTTATTTTAGCAAAACAGCACGTCTTGAGCTTTTAATCTGCGTTTTAACGAGCAAAACAGCATAAAAAACGACGAAATTTTTATTATTCGTTTTTATTAATATTGCGTCTATTTGGAACGATTTCAACGATCTATAGTGCTTGAAAATGATTATTTTAGCAAAACAGCACGTTTTGAGCTTTAATCTGCGTTTTAACGCGTAAACAGCATAATAACGACGAAATTTTTATTATTCGTTTTTTATTAATAATATTGCGTCTATTTGAAACAATTCCCCAACGATGTAAAACGCTTCTGAATATGATTACGACTTTAGCAAAACAGCATCGTTTTGAGCTTTAATCTGCGTTTTAACGCGTAAAACAGCATGCTAAAAAAACGACGAATTTTTACATTCGTTTTTATTATTTGTTCTATTTGAACGATTTCAACGATCTAAAATGCTTGAAAATGATTATTTTAGCAAAACAGCACGTTTTGAGCTTTAATCTGCGTTTTAACGCGTAAAACAGCATAATAACGACGAAATTTTGCTATTCGTTTTATTAATATTGCGTCTATTTGAAACGTGATTTCAACGATCTAAAGTGTTTGAAAATGATTATTTTAGCAAAACAGCACGTTTTGAGCTTTAACGACCTGCGTTTTAACGCGTAAAACAGCATAAAAAACGACGAATTTTTATTATTCGTTTTTATTAATATTGCTTCTATTTGAACGATTTTAAACGATCTAAATGCTTGGAAAATGCTTATTTTAGCAAAACAGCACGTTTTGAGCTTTAATCTGCGTTTTAACGAGAAAACAGCATAAAACGACGAAATTTTATTATTCGTTTTTATTAATATTGCGTCTATTTGAACGATTTCCCAACGATCTAAAGTGCTTGAAAATGATTATTTTAGCAAAACAGCACGTTTGAGCTTTAATCTGCGTTTTAACGCGTAAAACAGCATAATAACGACGAAATTTTTATTATTCGTTTTTATTAATATTGCGTCTATTTGAACAATTTCAACGATGTAAAATGTTTGGAATATGATTATTTTAGCAAAACAGCACGTTTTGAGTTTTAATCTGCGTTTTAACGCGTAAAACAGCATAAAAAACGATAACTTTTTGTATTATTCGTTTTTATTAATATTTTCTATTTGAACGATTTCAACGATCTAAAAATGCTTGAAAATGCTTATTTTAGCAAAACAGCACGTTTTGAGCTTTAATCTGCGTTTTTAACGCGTAAAACAGCATAAAAACGTAATTTAGAAATTTTTTATTATTCGTTTTTATTAATATTGCGTCTATTTGAACGATTTCCCAACGATCTAAAAATGCTTGAAAAATGATTATTTTAGCAAAAACAGCACGTTTTGAGCTTTAATCTGCGTTTTAACGCGTAAAAACAGCATACAAAACGACGAATTTTTTATTATTCGTTTTTATTAATATTGCGTCTATTTGAACGATTTCAACGATCTAAAAATGCTTGAAAAATGCTTATTTTAGCAAAACATAATGTTTTGAGCTTTAATCTGCGTTTTAGCGTAAAACAGCATAAAAAACGACGAAATTTTATTATTCGTTTTTTATTAATATTGCTTCTATTTGAACGATTTCAACGATCTAAAATGCTTGAAAATGCTTATTTTAGCAAAACAGCACGTTTTGAGCTTTAATCTGCGTTTTAACGCGTAAAACAGCATAAAAACGACGAATTTTTTATTATTCGTTTTTATAATATTGCGTCTATTTGAACGATTTCAACGATCTAAAATGCTTGAAAATGATTATTTTAGCAAAACAGCACGTTTTGAGCTTTAATCTGCGTTTTTAACGCGTAAAACAGCATAAAAACGACGAAATTTTTATTATTCGTTGTTTATTAATATTGCTTCTATTTGAACGATTTCAACGATCTAAAATGCTTGAAAATGATTATTTTAGCAAAACAGCACGTTTTGAGCTTTTAATCTGCGTTTTAACGCGTAAAACAGCATAAAAACGACGAATTTTTATTATTCGTTTTTATTAATATTCGTCTATTTGAACGATTTCAACGATCTAAAAGTGCTTGAAAATGATTATTTTAGCAAAACAGCACGTTTTGAGTTTTAATCTGCGTTTTAACGCGTAAACAGCATAAAAACGACGAAATTTTTATTATTCGTTTTTATTAATATTGCGTCTATTTGAACGATTTCAACGATCTAAAATGCTTGAAAATGATTATTTTAGCAAAACAGCACGTTTGAGTTTAATCTGCGTTTTAACGCGTAAAACAGCATAAAAACGACGAATTTTTATTATTCGTTTTTATTAATTTGTTCTATTTGAACGATTTCAACGATCTAAAATGCTTTGAAAATGCTTATTTTTAGCAAAACAGCCGTTTTGAGCTTTAATCTGCGTTTTAACGCGTAAAACAGCATAAAAACGAATTTTATTATTCGTTTTTATTAATATTGCGTCTATTTGAACGTTTCAACGATCTAAAAGTGCTTGAAAATGGTTATTTTAGCAAAACAGCACGTTTTGAGCTTTTAATCTCGTTTTAACGCTTAAACAGTTATTAACGACAATCTTTATTATTCGTTTTATTAATTTGCGTCTATTTGAACGATTTCAACGATCTAAAATGTCTTGAAAGTGCTTATTTTAGCATACAGCACGTTTTGAGCTTTAATCTGCGTTTTAACGCGTAAACAGCATAAAACGACGAATTTTTTATTATTCGTTTTTATAATATTGCTTCTATTTGAACGATTTCAACGATCTAAAATGCTTGAAAATGCTTATTTTAGCAAAACAGCACGTTTTCACTTTAATCTGCGTTTTAACGCGTAAAAGCTGCATAAAACGCGAATTTTATTATTCAATTTTATTAATATTGCGTTTTTTGAACATTTAACGAAAAATTTTAAAAATTTTAAAAAAAAAAAGGGGTTTTTTGGTTTTGGTAAAAAGAAAAAACCAAAATTTTTTTATTTTTTTTTTTTTTTTTGGGCATTTAACGAAAAAAAAGGGGAAAATTTTTTTTTAAAAAAACGCCGTTTTATTTTTTAATCTTTTTTAAAAAAACGAAAAAAAAAAAAATTTTTTTTTCTTTTTTTAAATTTGGGCCATTTAACGATTTAAAGTTAAAAGTTAAAAAATTTTAAAAAAAAACCGTTTAGTTTTAAGGGTTTTTTAAAAAACAGATAAAAACCGTTTTTTATTATTCGTTTTTAAAATTCCTTTTTAAAAAGTTTAATTTTAAAAGCTTAAATTTTTTTTTGGTAATTCTTTTTATTTAAAAACGGAAAAAAAAAAAAAAGGGTTTTTTTTTCGTTTTAAAAATTCCTTTTTAAATTTAAGATTAAAATTTGAAAAAAATTTTTTTAGCAAAACCCCGTTTTATTTTTAACCTTTTTTTAACGCGAAAAAAAAAAACCGTTTTTATTATTTTTTTTTAAAATTTTTTTTAAATTTAAATAAAAATTTTGAAAAATTTTAGCAAAACCCCGTTTTTTTTTAACGTTTTTAACGCGAAAAAAAAAAAAATTTTTTTTTTATTATTCGTTTTTATTAATATTGCGCTATTTAAAACGATTTAACGATCTAAAAATGCTTGAAATGTTTTTAGCTTTAATCGCGTTTTGAGCTTAAATCTGCATTAAACGCGTAAAACACATAGACGACTAATTTTTGTTTATTTTTTATTAATATTGCTTCTATTGAACGCTTGAAAATGATTTTTTAAAATCTTGCAATGCTTGTTTTAGCAAAACTCCCGTTTTGACTTTAAATCTGCGTTTAAACGCGTACAATTTATAAAATCCGAATTTTATTATATTGTTTTTTTGAATATTACGTCATTTAAAAACTATTTGAAAAGATTTTAGAACGCGTTTTCTTTAAAGCTAAAACACGAAATTTTTATTTTTTTTTAAAAAATTCTCTATTTAACGATTTCAACGATCAAAATGCTTGAAAATGTTATTTTAAAAGAGTTTTGAGCTTTAATCTGCGTTTAACGCGTAAAAAAAAAA
>NW_027046113.1:0-33093 GCF_025399875.1 Dalotia coriaria | reverse complement strand
AAAAATCGTTTGAAATAAATTCAAATAGATACAATAATAATAAAAACGAATAATAAATTCGTCGTTTTATGCTGTTTTACGCGTTAAAACGCAGATTAAAGCTCAAAACGTGCTGTTTTGCTAAAATAAGCATTTTCAAGCATTTTAGATCGTTGAAATCGTTCAACTAGAAGCATATTAATAAAAAACGAATAATAAAAATTCGTCGTTTTATGGTGTTTTACGCGTTAAAACGCAGATTAAAGCTCAAAACGTGCTATTTTGCTAAAATAAGCATTTTCAAGCATTTTAGATCGCTGAAATCGTTCAAATAGACGCAATATTAATAAAAACGAATAATAAAAATTCGTCGTTTTATGCTGTTTTACGCGTTAAAAGGCAGATTACAGCTCAAACGTGCTGTTTTGCTAAAATAAGCATTTTCAAGCATTTTAGATCGTTGAAATCATTCAAATAGAAGCAATAATAATAAAACAAATAATAAAAATTTCGTCGTTTTATGCTGTTTTACGCGTTAAAACGCAGATTAAAAGCTCAAAACGTGCTGTTTTGCTAAAATAAGCATTTTCAACCATTTTAGATCGTTGAAATCGTTCAAATAGAAGCAATACTAATAAAAACGAATAATAAAAATCGTCGTTTTTATGTGTTTTACGCGTTAAAACGCAGATTAAAAGCTCAAAACGTGCTGTTTTGCTAAAATAAGCATTTTCAAGCATTTCAGATCGTTGAAATCGTTCAAACAGACGCAATAAAATAAAAACGAATAATAAAAATTTCGTCGTTATTATGCTGTTTTACGCGTTAAAACGCAGAATAAAAGCTCAAAACGTGCTGTTTTGCAAAAATAAGCATTTTCAAGCATTTTAGATCGTTGAAATCGTTCTAATAGACGCAATTAATAAAAACGAATAATAAAATTTCGTCGTTTTTATGCTGTTTTACGCGTTAAAACGCAGATTAAAGCTCAAAACGTGCTGTTTTCCTAAAATAAGCATTTTCAAGCAATTTAGGTCGTTGAAATCGTTCAAATAGAAGCAATATTAATAAAAAACGAATAATAAAAAATCGTCGTTTTTATGCTGTTTTACGCGTTAAAAATAAGCATTTTCAAGCATTTTAGATCGTTGAAATCGTTTAAATAAAAGCAATATTAATAAAAACGAATAACAAAAAAAATCGTCATTTTATTCGTTTACGCGTTAAACGCAGATTAAAGCTCAAAACGGCTGTTTTGCTAAAATAAGCATTTTCAACATTTTAGATCGTTGAAATCGTTCAAATAGACGCATTTAATTAAAAAAAACGAATAATAAAAAATTCGTCGTTTTATGCTGTTTTACGCGTTAAAACGCAGATTAAAGCTCAAAAGGGCTGTTTTGCTAAAATAAGCATTTTCAAGCATTTTAGATCGTTGAAATCGTTCAAATAGAAGCATATTAATAAAAACGAATAATAAAAAATTCGTCGTTTTATGCTGTTTTACGCGTTAAAACGCAGATTAAAGCTCAAAACGTGCTGTTTTGCTATAATAAGCATTTTCAAGCATTTTAGATCGTTGAAATCGTTCAAATGGACGAAATAAAAATAAAAACGAATGATAAAAATTTCGTCGTTTTATGCTGTTTTACGCGTTAAAACACAATAAAGCTCAAAACGTGCTGTTTTGCAAAAAAGCATTTTCAAGCATTTTAGATCGTTGAAATCGTTCAAATAGACGCAATATTAATAAAAACGAATAATAAAAATTTCGTCGTTTTTATGCTGTTTTACGCGTTAAAACGCAGATTAAAGGTCAAAACGTGCTGTTTTGCTAAAATAAGCATTTTCAAGCATTTTAGATCGTTGAAATCGTTCAAATAGACGCATTATTAATAAAAACGAATAATAAAAATTCGTCGTTTTATGCTGTTTTTACGCGTTAAAACGCAGATTAAAGCTCAAAACGTGCTGTTTTGCTAAAATATAAGCATTTTCAAGCATTTTAGATCGTTGAAATCGCTCAAATAGAAGCGATATTAATAAAAACGAATAATAAAAAATTCGTCGTTTTATGCTGTTTTACGCGTTAAAACGCAGATTAAAGCTCAAAACGTGCTGTTTTGCTAAAATAAGCATTTTTAAGCATTTTAGATCGTTGAAATCGTTCAAATAAAAGCAATATTAATAAAAACGAATAATAAAAATTGTCGTTTTATGCTGTTTTACGCGTTAAAACGCAGATTAAAGCTCAAAACGTGCTGTTTTGCTAAAATAAGCATTTTCAAGCATTTTAGATCGTTGAAATCGTTCAAATAGGCGCAATATTAATAAAACGAATATAAAATTTGCGTTTTATTAGCTGTTTACGCGTAAAACGCTGATTAAAGCTCAAAACGTGCTTGTTTTAAGCTTAAAATAAGATTTCAAAGCATTTTAGATCGTTGAAAATCGCTTCAAATAGACTGCAATATTAATAAAAACGAATAATAAAAATCCCGTTTTAGCTGTTTTACGCTTAAAAACGCAGATTAAAGCTCAAAACGTTGTTTGCTAAAATAAGCATTTTCAAGCATTTTAGATCGGAAATAAGTTTCAAATAGCTGTTAATAAAACGAATAATAAAAATTTCGTCGTTTTTATGCTGTTTACGCGTTCAAAACGCAGATTAAACTCAAAACGTGCTGTTTTCAAAATAAGCATTTTCAAGAAGATCGTTGAAATCGTTTAAATAGAAGAATTTAATAAAACGAATAATAAAAATTCATCGTTTTTATGCTGTTTACGCAGTTAAACGCAGATTAAGCTAAACGTGCTGTTTTGCTAAAATAAAAGCATTTTCAAGCATTTTAGATCGTTGAATGTTCAATGACTCAATTTAATAAAAACTAATAATAAAAATTCGTCGTTTTAAATGTTTTACGCGTTAAAACGAATAAACCAAAACGTGCAGTTTTGGTAAATAACATTTCAAGATTTTAGATCGTTGAAATCTGTTCAATAGAACAATTAATAAAAGAAATAAAATGTCGTCGTTTTGCTGTTTTACGCGTTAAAACGCAGATTAAACTCAAACGTCTGTTTTGCTAAATAAAAGATTTTCAAGCATTTAGATCGTTGAAATCGTTTCAAATAAAAGCAATATTAATAAAACGAATAATAAAAAATTCGTCGTTTTATGCTGTTTTACGCGTTAAAACGCAGATTAAAAGCTCAAAACGCTGTTTTGCTAAAATAAGCATTTTCAAGCATTTTAGATCGTGAAATCGTTCAAATAGACGCAATATTACTAAAACGAATAAAACAAAATCGTGTTTTATGCTGTTTTACGCGTTAAAACGCAGATTAAAGCTCAAAACGGCTTTTTAAAATAAGCGATTTTAAAACATTTGTTATCGCTGAAATCGTTAATGAAGCAATTAAATAAAAACGAATATTTAAAAATTCGTTTTATGCTGTTTTACGCGTTAAAACGCAGATTAAAGCTCAAAACGTGCTGTTTGCTAAAAAATAACATTTCAAGCATTTTTGATCGTTGAAACGTTCAAATAGACGCAATATTAATAAAAACGAATAATAAAAATTCGTCGTTTTATGCTTTTTTACGCGTTAAAACGCAGATTAAAGCTCAAAACGTGCTGTTTTGCTAAAATAACATTTTCAAGCATTTTAGATCTTTGGGAAATCGTTAAAAATAAAAGCAATATTAATAAAAACGAATAATAAAAATTCGTCGTTTTTATGCTGTTTTTACGCTTTAAAAAACCGATTAAAGCTCAAAACGTGCTGTTTTGCTAAAATAAAGCATTTTAAAAGCATTTTAGATCGTTGAAATCGTTCAAATAGACGCAATATTAATAAAAACGAATAATAAAAATTTCGTCGTTTTTATGCTGTTTTACGCGTTAAAACGCAGATTAAAAGCTCAAAACGTGCTGTTTTGCTAAAATAAGCATTTTCAAGCATTTTAGATCGTTGAAATCGTTCAAAATAAAGCAATATTGAATAAAAACGAATAATAAAAATTCGTCGCTTTTATGCTGTTTTACGCGTTAAAACGCTGATTAAAGCTCAAAACGTGCTTTTTTGCTAAAATAAGCATTTTCAAGCATTTTAGATCGTTGAAATCGTTCAAATAGGCGCAATATTAATAAAAACGAATAATAAAATTTCGTCGTTTTATGCTGTTTACGCGTTAAAACGCAGATTAAAGCTCAAAACGTGCTGTTTTGCTAAAATAAGCATTTTCAAGCATTTTTAGATCGTTGAAATCGTTCAAATAGAAGCAATATTAATAAAAACGAATAATAAAAATTTCGTTGTTTTATGCTGTTTTACGCGTTAAAACGCAGATTAAAGCTCAAAACGTGCTGTTTTGCTAAAATAAGCATTTTCAAAGCATTTTAGATCGTTGAAATCGTTCAAATAGAAGCAAAAATTAAAAAAACGAATAATAAAAATTCGTCGCTTTTATGCTGTTTTACGCGTTAAAAGGCAGATTAAAGCTCAAAACGTGCTGTTTTTGGCACAAAATAAGCATTTTCAAGCATTTTTAGATCGTTGAAATCGTTCCAAATAGACGCAATATTAATAAAAACGAATAGTAAAAATTCGTCGACATGCTTTTGTTTTACGCGTTAAAACGCAGTTAAAGCTTTCAAAACGTGCTGTTTTGCTAAAATAAAGCATTTTTCAAGCATTTTTAGATCGTTGAAATCGTTCAAATAGACGCAATATTAATAAAAAACGAATAATAAAAAATCGTCGTTTTTTTTATGCTGTTTTTACGCCCCGTTAAAACGCAGATTACAGCTCAAAACGTGCTGTTTTGCTAAAATAAGCATTTTAAAGCATTTTGGTAAATTTAAAATAAAAAAAAAAAAAAAAAAAAAAAATTTGGTTTTTTTTTTTTCCGAAAAAAAAAATCAAAACTTTTTTCCCCAAAAATAAGCATTTTCAAGCATTTTGATCGTTTTTTAAAAAAAAAAAAAAAAAAAATTTTCGTTTTTTTTTTTTCCAAAAAAAAAAAAAAAACCCCCTTTTTTTAAAAAAATTTTTTTTAAAAATCTTAAAAATAAAGCAATATTAAAAAAAAAAAAAAATTTGTGTTTTATGCTGTTTTGCTTAAAACCAGTTTAAAAATAAAAACGGGGTTTTGCAAAATCTTTTTAAAGCATTTAAGGGAAATTTTAAATTTAAAAAAAAAAAAAATAAAAAAAAATTTTTTTTTCCCTTTTTTACGCGTTAAAACGCTGTTAAAAAAAAAAAGCTTTTTTTTTTTTTAAAATTTTTTTAAAAGCAAATTTTAAATTTTAAATCGTATTTAAAAAAAAAAAAAATTTCTTTTTTTTTCTTTTAAAAAAGAAATTAAAAACTAAAACGTCTTTTTTTTTTTAAAAAAAGTTTTTAAAAAATTTTTGTCGTTTTTTTTTTTAAAAGAAAAATAAAATAAAAAGGGGAAAAAAAAATTTTTTTTTTAATTTTTAGCGTTAAACGAAAAATAAAATTTTTTCAAAATAAAAATTTTCGTTTTTTAGTTTTAAAACGTTAAAAAAGCTTTTAAAAAAACTAAAAAATTGTCAAAAGCTTTTCGTTTTGGGGAAAAAAAAAATTTTTTCAAAATAAAATTTTAAAGTTTTGATCGTTAAAACGCTAAAGCTTTTAAAAAACGTCCCCTTTTTTTTTTTTTTTTTAGCGTTAAAACCGTTAAAAAAATTTTTTTTAAAATAAAAATTTTTCGTTTTAGTGTTAAACGTTAAAAAAAATTTAAAAAAAAACGTTAAAAAAAAAATTTGTTTTTATGTTTTTTTTTCCCTTTTAAAAAAAAAATCTGTTTTTGTTGTTTTAAGCTTTTAACGTTAAACTTCAAAAGGGTTTTTAAAAAAAAAAAGTTTAAAAATTTTTTTTTATGTTTTTACCGTTAAAAAGAGATTAAATAAAACGTTTTTTTGTTCTTTTAAGCTTTTTAGCGTTAAACGCAAATAAAGAAAAATTTTTTGAAAATAAAAACTTTTTGATGCTGACCTTTAAAAAAGCAATTAATAAAACCGTTTTTAAAATGCTTTTAAGTTTTAGCGTTAAACGTTAAATAAAATTTTTAAAAAAAAAAAATTTCGCCTTTTAGTTTTTTAGGTTAAAAAGGCGTTAAAAAAAAAAAATTTTTTTAAAAAAAAATTTTTAAGCTTTTAACGTTAAATCGTTAAATAACGCTTTTAAAAAGAATTAAAAATTGTCTTTTTATGTTTTTAAAAAAAAAAAAAAAATTGTTTTAAAAAGCTTTTAAAAGTTTTTAATTTTTTAAACCCAAAAGGC
The DNA here is from genome assembly GCF_025399875.1 of Dalotia coriaria. NCBI lineage: Eukaryota > Metazoa > Arthropoda > Insecta > Coleoptera > Staphylinidae > Dalotia > Dalotia coriaria. Next base: position 26,802 of record NW_027046113.1, on the reverse strand, counting down.
TTTTAAAAAAAAAAAAAATGTTTTTTTTGCTTAAAAAAGTTTAAAACGTGTTTTTTTAAAATTTCCATTTTAAAAAATCGTTCAAAAAGAAATAAAATAAAAACGAAAAAAAATTTCTTTTTAGCAAAATTAAAACCGAATAAAAAAAAAATTGCGTTTTTTTTAAAAAAGTTTTTAAAGCATTTTAAGTTAAAATCTTAAATAAGAAATTTTAAAAAAAAAAAAATTTTTTTTTATGCGTTTTTTAAAACGAATTTAAAAAAACTCAAAAGTTTTTTTAAAAATAAACCCAAAAAGTTTTTTTAAAAACCCAATTTTTAATAAAAAAAAAAAAAAGTTTTTATTTTTGGGTTGCGTTAAACTAAAACTTTTTTTTTGCTAAAGTTTTTAAAAATTTTTTAGATTTTCTTTCAAATAAAATTTAAAAAAAACGTAAAAAACTTTTTTTTTTAGGGAAAAAAAAAAATTTTTTCCCTTTTTGGGAAAAAAAAATTTTCAACTTTGTGTAAATGTTAAAAAAAATTTTTTAAAAAAAGAAAAATAAAAACCGTTTTATTTTTTCGAAAAAAACCCAAAAAACCCAAAAGGGTTTTTTTTGCAAAATAAATTTTTCGTTTTTAATTTTTGAAATTTCAAATCCTAAAAAAAAAAAAAAAAAAAAATTTTTTTTTTTGTTTTAGGTAAAACGAAAATTAAAAACGTGCTTTTTTAAAAAAAAATTTTTAATTTTAGATCTTTAAAAAAAAAACAAAAAAAAAAAAAAAAAATTTTTTTTCTTTTTTTCCGTTAAAACGATTAAAATCAAAAGTCGTTTTGCTAAAAAAGCATTTTTCAAGCTTTTTTTGTGGAAATTTAAAAGGGCGCAATAAAAAAAACAAATAAAAAAATTCGTTTTTTTTTTTTTTCGTTAAAAACAAAAAAACTCAAAACGTGCTGTTTTAAAATAAGCATTTTAAAAGCTTTTAGATCTTGAAATCGTTCAAATAAAAGCAATATTAATAAAAAAAAATTTTAAAAAATTTTTTTTTGCTGTTTTACGCTTTAAAAAACGCGATTAAAGCTCAAAACTTTTTTGGGCTTTTTGCATTTTAAGCTTTTAGTTTTGGGTTTCAAATAAAAATTTTAAAAAAAAATTAAAAAAATTTTTATTTTTTTGTTTTTTTTACGCTTTAAAAAAGGCGTTGCTAAAATTTTTTTTTAAAAAAAAATTTTAAAAGCATTTTAAAAATTTTCCTGTGTTAATAAAACGAAAAAAAAAAAAAGCTCATGCTTTTTTGCTTAAAAGAAATTAAAAAAAGTGTGTTTTCTAAAAAACAACATTTTAAAAATTTTAAAAATGCGCTTTTAAAAAAAAACGTTTTGGGTTTTTTTTGGTTTTCCCTAAAAGCAAAAAAAAATAAAAACTTGTTTTTGCTAAAATTTTAAAAAAATTTAAATCGTTCAAAAAAAGGCTTTAAATAAAAAAGGGGAAAAAAATTTTGGTTTTTTTTGGGCAAAAAAGAAATTAAAGCTAAAAGTGTGTTTTGAAAAAAATTTAAAAAGATTTAAATTTTTTAAAAGCGTTAAAATTTAAAACGAAAAAAAAAAAAAACGTCGTTTTTTTTTTAGCAAAAAAAGCAAAAAAAACTAAAATCTTTTTTCAAAAAAGCTTTTTCAAAAATTTTAAATCCTCTAAAGCGTTTAAATAAAACAATAATAAAACGTCGTTTTTTTTTCGCTTAAAAGAAATTAAACTAAAATCTTTTTTCAAAAAAGAATTTTAAAAGATTAAAATTCGTTCTTTAAAGCATATTTAAAACGAAAATAAAAACGTCGTTTTTGCTGTTTAGCTAAAAGAAATTTTAAAGCTAAACGTGTGTTTTCTGAAAATAAATAAGCATTTTAAAATAATTGAATGTTAAATGCGTTTAAATTAAACGAAAATTTAAAACTCTTTATGCTGTTTTGCTTAAAAAAGCAAATTTTAAAGCTTTAACGTGTCTTTGTAAAATAAGAATTTAAATTTAAACGTTAAATTCTAAAGCTTTTATTAAAACGAATAAAAAAAACGTCGTTTTTTAGTTTTTAAAAGAAATTAGCTAAACTCGTTTTCAAAATAAGTTTTTAAAAATTTTAAAACGTTAAAATCTTAAATGCGTTTAAAAAAAAAAACGAATAATAAAAACGTGACTGTTTTAGCTTAAAAAGCAATAAAGTTTTAAAACTTTGGTTGCTAAATAAGCATTTAAAAGATTTTAATCGTGAAATGTTCTAACGCTTTAATAAAAACGAATAATTAAAATCGCGTGCTTTTTGCTTTAAAAGCAATTTTAAAAAAAACGTGAAATTTCAAAATAAGCATTTTAAAAAAGATTTAAAAATTCCTAGCTTTTTTAAAAAAACAAATAAAAATTCTTTTATGTTGTTTTGCGTAAAATAAGCTTTTCAAAGCATTTTGCTAAAATAAAAAATTTAAGCATTTAATAAACGTAAAAATGCTTTAATTTATAAAACGATAATAAAAAACGTCGTTTTAGCTTAGTTTTTAAGCATTTTAAAGCTTAAAACCTTTTTTCAAAATAAAGCAAATTTTAACGTTAAATCGTTAATGAGCTTTTAAATAAAAACGCAAATTAAAACTCATGCTGTTTTGCTTAATAGCAATTTCAAAAGCTTTTTGTTTGAAATTTTCAAGCATTTTAAAACGTTAAAATTTAAAAGCGTTATTTAAAAACGAATATAAAAATTCGTCGTAAATAAGCTTTTAAAGCTTAAAGCGTTAAAGTTCAAAACGCTTTTTTAAAAAAAATTTAAATTTGATCGTTTTTATGACCTTTTAAATAAAACCAAATAAAAAAAAACTGTTTTTGCTTAAGCTTTAAAAAGATTAAACTTCCAAAAGAGCTTTTTTAAAAAAGAAATTTAAAATTTTGATCTTTTTAAATCGTTTTTAGTTTAAAAAAAAGCTAAAATTCGTGTTTTGTTTTTAAAAAAGCTTTAAACGCAGTTTAAAGTTAAAAACGTGCTTTTGCTAAAATAAGAATTTTAAAATTTTGTCTTTTTAAATGCTGGCTTAAAAACGAATAATAAAAATTGTCTTTTATGTTTTTTTTACGCTTTAAAAACCCCAAAATCAAAACGTGCTGTTTTGCTAAAATAAGCTTTTTTCAAGCATTTTAGACCCCGTTAAAAATCTTTTAAATAAAAGCAAAAAAATAAAACGAATAATAAAATTTCTCGTTTTTTTCCCTTTTCGCTTTTAAAAACGGCAGTTGCCAAAACTGCTTTTTTTTGAAAAATAAGCATTTTCAAGCATTTAAGTCGTTGAAATCGTTCAAATAGAAGCTATTAATAAAAAAAATAATAAAATTTCGTCTTTTTTTGCTTTTTTGGGAAAAACGCAGATTAAAACTCAAAACGTGCTGTTTTGCTAAAAATAACATTTTAAGCGTTAGATCGTTGAAATCGTTCAAATAGACGCAATATTAATAAAAACGAATAATAAAATTCGTCGTTTAATGCTGTTTTGCGCGTTAAAACGCAGATTAAAGCTAAAACGTGCTGTTTTGCTAAAATAGCATTTTCAAGCATTTTAGATCGTTGAAATCGTTCAAATAAGCAATATTAATAAAAACGAATAATAAAAATTCGTCGAATTTATGCTGTTTACGCGTTAAGCAGATTAAAGCTCAAAACGTGCTGTTTTGCTAAAATAAAGCATTTTCAAGCATTTTAGATCGTTGAAATCGTTCAAATCGAAGCAATATTAAATAAAAACGAATAATAAAAATTCGTCGTTTTTATGCTGTTTACGCGTTAAAACGCAGTTTAAAAAGCTCAAAACGTTTTTTGCTAAAATAAGCATTTTCAAGCATTTTAGATCGTGAAATCGTTCAAATAGACGCAATATTAAAAAACGAATAATAAAAAATTTCGTCGTTTTTATGCTGTTTTACGCGTTAAACGCAAATTAAAGCTCAAAACGTGCTGTTTTTGCTAAAATAACATTTTCAAGTATTTTAGATCGTTGAAATCGTTAAATAAAGCATATTAATAATAAACGAATAATAAAAAATTCGTCGTTTTTATGCTGTTAGCGTTAAAACGCAGATTAAAACTCAAAACGTGCTGTTTTGCTAAAATAAGCATTTTCAAAGCATTTTAGATCGTTGAAATCGTTCAAATAGACGCAATAAAAATAAAAACGAATAATAAAAATTCGTCGTTTTATGCTGTTTTACGCGTTAAAACGCAGATTAAAGCTCAAAACGAGCTGTTTGCTAAAATAAGCATTTTCAAGCATTTTAGATCGTTGAATTCGTTCAAATAGGAGCACTATAATAAAAACGAATAATAAAAAATTCGTCGTTTTTATGCTGTTTTACGCGTTAAAGCAGATTAAACTCAAAACTGCTGTTTTGTTAAAATAAGCATTTTCTAGCATTTTAGATCGTTTGAAATCGTTCTAATAGACGCAATATTAATAAAACGAATAATAAAAATTCTCGTTTTATGCTGTTTTGCGTTAAAACGCGATTAAAAGCTCAAAACGTGCTGTTTTGCTAAATGGATTTTCAAGCATTTAGATCGTTGAAATCGTTCAAATAGAAGCAATATTAAAAAAAATAATAAAATTCGTCGTATTTATGCTGTTTTACGCGTTAAAACGCAGATTAAAAGCTCAAAACGTGCTGTTTTGCTAAAATAAAGCATTTTCAAGCATTTTAGATCGTTGAAATCGTTCAAATAGAAGCAATATTAATAAAAAATATAATAAAAATTTCGTCGTTTTATGCTGTTTTACGCGTTAAAACGCAGATTAAAGCTCAAAACGTGGCTGTTTTGCTAAAATAAGCATTTTCAAGCATTTTAGATCGTTGAAATCGTTCAAATAAGCAATATTAATAAAAACGAATAAAAAAAATTCGTCGTTTTATGCTGTTTTTACGCGTAAAAACGCAGATTAAAACTCAAAACGTGCTGTTTTGCTAAAATAAGCATTTTCAATCATTTTAGATCGTTGAAATCGTTTAGATAGAAGCAATATTAATAAAAACGAATAATAAAAATTCGTCATTTTTATGAAGGTTTACGCGTTAAAACGCAGATTAAAGCTCAAAACGTGCTGTTTTGCTAAAATAAGCATTTTCAAGCATTTTAGATCGTTGAAATCGTTCAAATAAAAGCAATATTAATAAAACGAATAATAAAAATTCGTCGTTTTAATGCTGTTTTACGCGTTAAAACGCAGAAAAAAGTTCAAAACGTGCTGTTTGAAAAAATAAGCTTTTTCCCCGGCTTTAGATCGTTGAAATCTTTCCCAAATAGAGCAATATTAAAAAACGAAAATAAAAATTTCGTTTTTTTAGTGTTTTACGCGTTAAAACGCGATTAAAACTCAAAACTTTGCTGTTTGCTAAAATAAGCATTTTCAAGCATTTTAGATCGTTGAAATCGTTCAAATAGACGCAATATTAATAAAAACGAATAATAAAAATTCGTCTTTTTTATGCTGTTTTACGCGTTAAAACGCAGATTAAGCTCAAAACGTGCTGTTTTGCTAAAATAGCATTTTAAGCATTTTAGATCGTTGAAATCGTTCAATGCCAATATTAATAAAACAATAATAAAAATTCGTCTTTTATGCTGTTTTACGCGTTAAAACGCAGATTAAAGCTCAAAACGTGCTGTTTTGCTAAAATAAGCATTTTCGCATTTTAGATCGCTGAAACGTTCAAATAGACGCAATAAAAAATAAAAACGAATAATAAAAATTCGTCGTTTTATGTGTTTTACGCGTTAAAACGCAGATAAAAGCTCAAACTGCTGTTTTGCTAAAATAAGCATTTCAAGCATTTTGATCGTGAAACGTTCAAATAGACGCAATATTAATAAAAAGAATAATAAAAATTTCGTCGATGCGTTTTACGCGTTAAAACGCAGATTAAAAGCTCAAAACGTGCGTTTGCTAAAATAGCATTTTCACATTTAATCGTGAAACGTTCAAATAGAAGCAATATTAATAAAAAAAACGAATAATAAAAATTCGTCGTTTTATGCTGTTTTACGCGTTAAAACGCAGATTAAAGCCTCAAAACGTGCTGTTTTGCTAAAATAAGCATTTTCAAGCATTTTAGATCGTTGAAATCGTTCAAATAGAGGCAATATTAATAAAAACGAATAATAAAAAATTTCTCGTTTTGCTGTTTTACGCGTTAAAACGATTAAAGCTCAAAACGCGCTGTTTTGCTAAAATAAGCATTTTCAAGCATTTTAGATCGTTGAAATCGTTCAAATAGACGCACATTAATAAAAACGAATAATAAAATTTCGTCGTATAAAAAAAACGAATAATAAAAATTTCTGTCGGTTTTATGTTGCTTACGCGTTAAACGCAGATTAAAGCCTTCAAAAACGCTGTTTTTGCTGCTAAAATAAGCATTTTCAAGCATTTTAGATCGCTGAAATCGCGTTCAAATAGACGCAATATTAATAAAAACGAATAATAAAAAATTTCTGTCGTTTTATGCTGTTTTACGCGTTAAAACGCAGATTAAAGCTCAAACGTGCTGTTTTGCTAAAATAAGCATTTTCAAGCATTTTAGATCGTTGAAATCGTTCAAATAGAAGCAATATTAATAAAAAACGAATAAATAAAAATTTCGTCGTTTTATGCTGTTTTTACGCGTTAAAACGGCAGATTAAAGCTCAAACGTGCTGGTTTTGCTAAAAATAAGCATTTTCAAGCATTTTAGATCGTTGAAATCGTTCAAATAGACGCAATATTAATAAAACAAATAATAAAAATTTCGTCGTTTTATGCTGTTTTACGCGTTAAAACGCTGATTAAAGCTCAAAACGTGCTGTTTTCGCTAAAATAAGCATTTTCAAGCATTTTAGATCGCTGAAACTGTTCAAATAGATGCATATTAATAAAAACGAATAATAAAAATTCGTCGTTTTTATGTTGCTCTTACGCGTTAAAACGCAGATTAAAGCTCAAACGTGCTGTTTTGCTAAAATAGGCACTTTCTGCCATTTTAGATCGTTGAAATGTTCAAATAGAAGCTAAATATTAATAAAAACGAATAATAAAAAATTCGTCGTTTTATGCTGTTTTACGCGTTAAAACGCAGATTAAAGCTCAAAACGTGCTGTTTTGCTAAAATAAGCATTTTCAAGCATTTTAGATCGTTGAAATCGTTCAAATAGACGCAATAAAAATAAAACGAATAATAAAAATTTCGTCGTTTTATGCTGTTTTACGCGTTAAACGCAGAATAAAAGCTCAAAACGTGCTGTTTTGCTAAAATACATTTTCAAAGCATTTTAGATCGTTGAAATCGTTCAAATAGACGCAATATTAATAAAAAAACGAATAATAAAAATTTCTGTCGTTTTTATGCTGTTTTACCTGTTAAAACGCTGATTAAAAGCTCAAAACGTGCTGTTTTGCTAAAATAAGCATTTTCAAGCATTTTAGATCGTTGAAATCGTTCAAATAGACGCAATTATTAATAAAAAACGATAAGCAATAAAAATTCAATGTTTTATGTTTGCTTTACGCGTTAAAACGCTGATTAAAGCTCAAAACGCGCTGTTTTGCTAAAATAAGCATTTTCAAGACGATCGTTGAAATCGTTCAAATAGAAGCAATATTAATAAAACGAATAATAAAATTTCTGTCGGTTTTATATGTTGCCTTTACGCGTTAAAACGCAGATTAAAGCTCAAAACGTGCTGTTTTGCTAAAATAAGCATTTTCAAGATTTTAGATCGTTGAAATCGTTCAAATAGACGGGGAATATTAATAAAAAACGAATAATAAAATTTCATAGTCGTTTTTATGTTGTTTTACGCGTTAAAACGCAGATTAAAGCTCCTCAAAACGTGCTGTTTCATAAAATAAGCATTTTCAAGCATTTTGTGATCGTTGAAATCGTTCAAATAGAAGCAATATTAATAAAAAACGAATAATAAAAAATTCGTCGTTTTATGCTGTTTTACGCGTTAAAACGCAGCAGATTAAAGCTCAAAACGTGCTGTTCTTTTGCTAAAATAAGCATTTTCAAGCATTTTAGATCGTTGAAATCGTTCAAATAGACGCGCAATATTAACAAAAAACAAATAATAAAAATTTCGGCCAAGCTTTATGTTGTTTTACGTTAAAACGCTGGATTAAAGCTCAAAACGTGCTGTTTTGCTAAAATAAGCATTTTCAAGCATTTTAGATCAACGTTGAAATCGTTCAAATAGACGCAATATTAATAAAAACGAATAATAAAAATTCGTCGTTTTAGAAGTTGTTTACGCGTTAAAACGCAGATTAAAAGCTCAAAACGTGCTGTTTTACAAATAGGCACTTTCAAGCATTTTAGATCCTTGAAATCGTCTTCAAATAGAAGCAATATTAATAAAAACGAATAATAAAAATCGTCGTTTTTATGCTGTTTTACGCGTTAAACGCAGATTGTGCTCAAAAACGTGCTGTTTTGCTAAAATAAGCATTTTCAAGCATTTTAGATCGCTGGAAATCGTTCAAATAGAAGCACATTAATAAAAAAAACGAATAATAAAATTTGCCGGTTTTATGCTGTTTTACGCGTTAAAACGTGCAGATTAAAGCTCAAAACGTGCTGTTTTGTTAAAATAAGCAATTTCAAGCATTTTAGATCGTTGAAATCGTTCAAATAGACGCACAAAAATAAAAACGAATAATGTACCCCGTCGTTTTATGTTGTTTTACGTTAAAAACGCAGGATAAAGCTCAAAACGTGCTGCTGTTTTGCTAAAATAAGCATTTTCAAGCATTTTATCGTTGAAATCGTTCAAATAGAAGTAATATTAATAAAAACGAATAATAAAAAATTCGTCATTTATGCTGTTTACGCGTTAAAACGCAGATTAAAGCTCAAAACGTGCTGTTTTGCTGCACAAGCGCATTTTCAAGCATTTTATCGTTGAAATCGTGTCTGCCAAATAGACGCAATATTAATAAAAACGAATAATAAAAATTTCAATGTTTTTATGCTGTTTACGCGTTAAAACGCAAGTATTAAAAGCTCAAAACGTGCTGTTTTGCTAAAAATAAGCATTTTCAAGCATTTTGTGATCGTTGAAATCGTCTTCAAATAGAAGCAATATTAATAAAAACGAATAATAAAATTTCTGTCAGCCTTTTATGCTGTTTTACGCGTTAAAACGCAGATTAAAGCTCAAAACGTGCTGTTTTGCTAAATAAGCAATTTCTCAAGCATTTTAGATCGTTGAAATCGATCAAATAGGACGCACAAAAATAAAACGAATAATAAAAAATTTTGCCGTTTTATAAGCTGTTTTACGCAAAACGCAGAATAAAGCTCAAAACGTGCTGTTTTGCTAAAAATAAGCATTTTCACATTTTAGATCGTTGAAATCGTTCAAATAGAAGCAATATTAATAAAACGAATAATATGTACCCGTCATTTTTATACAATTTTACGCGTTAAAAGGCAGATTAAAGCTCAAAACGTGCTGTTTTGCTAAAATAAGCATTTCAAGCATTTTAGATCGTTGAAACGTTCAAATAGACGTACATTAATAAAAAACGAATAATAAAATTTCGTCGTTTTTATGCTGTTTACGCGTTAAAACGCAGATTAAAAGCCTCAAAACGTGCTGTTTTGCTAAAATAAGCATTTTCAAGCATTTAGATCGCTGAAATCGTTCGCTAAAATAGAAGCAATATTAATAAAAAACGAATAATAAAAAATTCGTCGTTTTATAAGCGTTTTACGCGCTAAAACGCAGATTAAAAGCTCAAAACGTGCTGTTTTGCGGCTAAAATAAGCATTTTCAAGCATTTTAGATCGTTGAAATCGTTCAAATAGACGCAATAAAAAAAAACGAATAAAAAAATTGTCGTTTTATGTGTTTTAGGGTTAAAACGAGATTAAAGCTCAAAACGCTGTTTTGCTAAAATAAGCATTTTCAACCATTTTGATCGTTGAAACGTTCAAATAGAAGAATTTTAAAAAAAAAAAAAACGAATAATAAAAATTTGTCGTTTTATTCTGTTTTACGCGAAAAACGCAGATTAAAGCTCAAAACGGCTGTTTTCAAAATAAGCATTTTAAAGCATTTTGATCGTTGAAACTTTTAAATAAAAGGGCAATTTAATAAAACGAAAATAAAAATCGTAATTTTATGTGTTTACGCGTTAAAAACGCAGTTTAAAAAGCTCAAAACGTGCTGTTTTGCTAAAATAAGCATTTTCAAGCATTTTAGATCGTTGAAACGTTCAAATAGACGCAATATTATAAAAACGAATAATAAAATTTCTGTCGTTTTATGTTTTTACGCGTTAAAACGCAGAATAAAGCTCAAAACGTGCTGTTTTGCTTAAAATAAGCATTTCAAGCATTTTAGATCGTTGAAATCGTTCAAATAGAAGCAATATTATAAAAACGAATAATAAAAATTCGTCGTTTATGCTGTTTTACGCGTTAAAAACGCAGATTAAAAGCTCAAAACGTGCTGTTTTGCTAAAATAAGCATTTTCAAGCATTTTAGATCGTTGAAATCGTTCAAATAGACGCAATTTAATAAAAAAACGAATAATAAAAATTCGTCGTTTTATGTGTTTTACGCGTTAAAACGCAGATTAAAGCTTCAAAACGTGCTGTTTTGCTAAAATAAGATTTTCAAGCATTTTAGATCGTTGAAATCGTTCAAAAGACGCAATAAAAATAAAAAACGAATAATAAAAATTTCGTCGTTTTATGTTGTTTTACGCGTTAAAAACGCAGAATAAAGCTCAAAACGTGCTGTTTTGCTAAAATAAGCATTTTCAAGCATTTTAGATCGTTGAAATCGTTCAAATAGACGCAATATTAATAAAAAACGAATAATAAAAATTCTGTCGTTTTATGCTGTTTTACGCTTTAAAAAACGCAGTTTAAAAAGCTCAAAACGTGCTGTTTTGCTAAAATAAGCATTTTCAAGCATTTTAGATCGTTGAAATCGTTCAAATAGACGCAATATTAATAAAAAACGAATAATAAAAAATTCGTCGTTTTATGCTGTTTTACGCGTTAAAACGCAGATCAAAGCTCAAAACGTGCTGTTTTGCTAAAAATAAGCATTTTCAAGCATTTTAGATCGTTGAAATCGTTCAAATAGACGCAATAAAATAAAAACGAATAATAAAAAATTTCTGTCGTTTTTATGTTGTTTTACGCTGCTAAAACGCAGAATAAAGCTCAAACGTGCTGTTTTGCTAAATAAGCATTTTCAAGCATTTAGATCGTTGAAATCGTTCAACAGACGTGCAATATTAATAAAACGAATAATAAAAATTCTGTCGTTTTTATGTTGTTTTACGTTAAACGCAGATTAAAGCTCAAACGTGCTGTTTTTGCTAAAATAAGCATTTCAAGCATTTTAGGATCGTTGAAATCAAGTTCAACAGAAGCACATTAATAAAAAACGAATAATAAAAATCGTTTTTATGTTGTTTTACGCGTTAAAAAACGCAGATTAAAGCTCAAACGTGCTGTTTTGCTAAAATAAGCATTTTCAAGCATTTTAGACGTTGAAATCGTTCAAATAGACGCACATTAATAAAAACAAATAATAAAAATTTCGTCGTTTTTATGCTGTTTTACGCGTTAAAAAACGCTGATTAAAGCTCAAAACGTGCTGTTTGCTAAATAAGTATTTTCAAGCACTTTAGATCGCTGAAATCGTTCAAACAGACGCACATTAATAAAAACGATAAATAAAAAAAAATTCGTCGTTTTATGCTGTTTTACGTTAAAAACGCTGATTAAAAGCTCAAAAACGTGCTGTTTTGCTAAAATAAGCATTTTCAAGCATTTTAGAACGTAGAAAATCGTTCAAAATAGACGCACATTAATAAAAACGAATAATAAAAATTCGTCGTTTTTATGCTGTTTTTACGCGTTAAACGCAGATTAAAGCTCGCTAAACGTGCTGTTTTATAAAATAGGCATTTTCAAGCATTTTTGTGATCGTTGAAAATCGTTCAACAGAAGCAACATTAATAAAAACGAATAATAAAAAAATTCATCGTTTTTATAAGCGTTTACGCGTTAAAACGCAGATTAAAGCTCAAAAACGCTGTTTTGCTAAAATAAGCATTTTCAAGCATTTTAGATCGTTGAAATCGTTCAACAGACGCAATATTAATAAAAAAACGAATAATAAAAAATTCGTCGTTTTTATGCTGTTTTACGCGTTAAAACGCAGATTAAAGCTCAAAACGTGCTGTTTTATTAAAAATAAGCATTTTCAAGCATTTTAGATCGTCGAAATCGTTCAAATAGACGCAATAAAATAAAAAACGAATAATGTACCCTCTTCGTTTTTATAAGCGTTTTACGTTAAAACGCAGAATAAAAGCTCAAAACGTGCTGTTTGCTAAAAATGGGCATTTTCAAGCATTTTAGATCGTTGAAATCGTTCAAAATAGACGCAATATTAATAAAACGAATAATAAAATTTCGTCGTTTTATGCTGTTTTACGCGTTAAACGCAGATTAAAGCTCAAATCGTGCTGTTTTGCTGTACCAAGTACTTTCTGCCATTTTAGATCGTTGAAATCGTTCAACAGACGCAATATTAATAAAAACAAACAATAAAAATTTCTGCCGTTTTTATGCTGTTTTACGCGTTAAAACGCTGATTAAAGCCTTCAAACGTGCTGTTTGCTAAAATAAGCATTTTCAAGCATTTTAGATCGTTGAAATCGTTCAAATAGACGTGCAATATTAATAAAACGAATAATAAAAATGTCGTCGTTTATGTTGCTCTTACGCGTTAAAACGCAGATTAAAGCTCAAACGTGCTGTTTTGCTAAAATAAGCATTTTCAAGACGTGAACGTTGAAATCGTTCAAATAGAAGCAATATTAATAAAAACGAATAATAAAAATTGTCGTTTTTATGCTGTTTTACGCGTTAAACGCAGATTAAAAGCTCAAAACGTGCTGTTTTGCTAAAATAAGTACTAAGCATTTTAGATCGTTGAAATCGTTCAAATAGACGCAATATTAATAAAAACAAATAATAAAAATTTCGTCGTTTTTATGCTGTTTTACGCGTTAAAACGTTGATTAAAGCTCAAAACGTGCTGTTTTACAAAATAAGCATTTTCAAGCATTTTAGATCGCTGAAATCGTTCAACAGACGGCAATATTAATAAAACCATAAATAAAAAAAATTCGTCGTTTTATGTTGTTTTACGCGTTAAAAACGCTGATTAAAGCTCAAAACGTGCTGTTTTATAAAATAAGCATTTTCTCAAGCATTTTAGATCGTTGAAATCGTTCAAATAGACGCATTATTAATAAAAACGAATAATAAAAATTCGTCGTTTTATGTTGTTTTACGCGTTAAACGCAGATTAAAGCTCAAAACGTGCTGTTTTGCTAAAAATAAGCATTTTCAAGCGTTTTAGATCGTTGAAATCGTTCAAATAGAAGCAATTTTAATAAAAACGAATAATAAAAAATTTCGCCGTTTTATGCTGTTTTACGCGTTAAAACGCAGATTAAAGCCTCAAAACGTGCTGTTTTGCTAAAATAAGCATTTTCAAGCATTTTAGATCGTTGAACCGTTTAAATAGAAGCACATTAATAAAAACGAATAATAAAAATTTCCCGTCGTTTTTATGCTGTTTTACGCGTTAAAACGCAGAATAAAGCTCAAAACGTGCTGTTTTGCTAAAATAAGCATTTTCAAGCATTTTAGATCGCTGAAATCGTTCAAATAGAAGCCAATATTAATAAAAACGAATAATAAAAAAATTCGTCGTTTTATGCTGTTTTACGCGTTAAAACGCAGATTAAAGCCCAAAACGTGCTGTTTTGCTAAATAAGCACTTTCAAGCATTTTTAGATCGTTGAAATCGTTCAAATAGACGTGCAATATTAATAAAAACGAATAATGTACCGTCGTTTTATGTTGTTTTACGCGTTAAAACGCAGATTAAAAGCTTCCCAAAAACTGTTTCGCCGCTAAAATAAGCATTTTCAAGCATTTTAGATCGTCGAAATCGTTCAAATAGACGTGCAATAAAATAAAACGAATAATAAAATTCTGTCGTTTTATAAGCTGTTTTACGCGTTAAAACGCAGAATAAAGCTCTCAAAACGTGCTGTTTCTTTTTGCTAAAATAGGCATTTTTCAAGCGCATTTTAGGATCGCTAAATCGTTCAAATAGACGCACTATTAATAAAAACGAATAATAAAAATTTCGTCGTTTTATGCTGTTTTACGCGTTAAAACGCAGATTAAAGCCCAAATCGTGCTGTTTTATAAAATAAGCATTTTCAAGCATTTTAGATCGTTGAAATTGTCTAAATAGAAGCAATATTAATAAAACAAATAATAAAAATTCGTCGTTTTATGCTGTTTTACGCTGCTAAAACGCGCAGATTAAAGCTCAAACGTACTGTTTTGCTAAAATAAGTATTTTCAAGCATTTTAGATCGTTAAACGTTCACTAAATAGACGCAATATTAATAAAAAACAAATAATAAAAATTTCGTCGTTTTTATGTTGTTTTACGCGTTAAAACGCTGATTAAAGCTCAAAACGTGCTGTTTTCCTAAAATAAGCATTTTCAAGCATTTTAGATCGTTGAAATCGTTCAAATAGACGCAATAAAATAAAAACGAATAATAATAGAAATTTCTGTCGTTTTTATGCTTTCGTTTTACGTTAAAACGCAGAATAAAGCTCAAACGTGCTGGTTTTGCTAAAATAAGCATTTTCAAGCATTTTAGATCGTTGAAATCGTTCAACAGGACGCAATAAAAATAAAACGAATAATAAAAATTTCTTGCCGTTTTATGTTGTTTTACGCGTTAAAACGCAGAATAAAGCTCAAACGTGCTGTTTTGCTAAAATAAGCATTTTCAAGCATTTTAGATCGTTGAAATCGTTCAAATAGACGCAATATTAATAAAAAACGAATAATACAAATTTTCGTCGTTTTATGCTGTTTTACGCGTTAAAACGCAGATTAATGCTCAAACGTGCTATTTATTAAAAATAAGCATTTTCAAGATTTAGATCGTTGAAATTGTTCAAAAGAAGTAAATATTAATAAAAACGAATAATAAAAATTGTCGTTTTATGTTGTTTTACGCGTTAAAACGCAGATTAAAAGCTCAAAACGTGCTGTTTTGCTAAAATAAGCATTTTCAAGCATTTGATCTTTGCACCGTTCAAATAGACGCAATAAAAATAAAACGAATAAATAAAATTTCTGTCGCTTTTATAAGTATTTTACGCGTTAAAACGCAGAATAAAGCTCAAACGTGCTTGTTTACATATAAAATAAGCATTTTTCTAAGCATTTTAGATCGTTGAAATTGCTTAAATAGACGCACATTAATAAAACGAATAATAAAATTTCACGTTTTATTGTTTTACGAGTTAAAAAACGCAGATTAAAGCTCAAAACGTGCTGTTTTGTTAAAATAAGCATTTTCAAACATTTTAGATCGTTGAAATCACGTTCAAATAGAAGCAATATTAATAAAAAAAACGAATAATAAAAACGCCGTTTTATGTTGTTTACGCGTTAAAACGCAGATTAACGCTCAAAATCGTGCTGTTTTGCTAAATAAGCATTTTCAAGCATTTAGATCGTTGAAATCGTTCAAATAGAAGCAATATTAAAAAAAACGAATAATAAAAAATTTCGTCGTTTTATAAGCTGTTTACGCGTTAAACGCAGATTGCTCAAAACGTGCTGTTTTGCTAAAATAAGCATTTTCAAGCATTTTAGATCGTTGAAATCGTTCAAATAGACGCAATATTAATAAAAACGAATAATAAAAAATTGTCGTTTTATGCTGTTTTACGCGTTAAAACGCAGAATAAAGCCTCAAACGTGCTGTTTTGCTAAAATAAACATTTTCAAGCATTTTAGATCGCTGGAAATCGTTCAAATAGACGCAATATTAATAAAACGAATAATAAAAATTCGTCGTTTTATGCTGTTTGTTTACGCGTTAAACGCAGATTAAAGCTCAAAACGCTGTTTTGCTAAAATAAGCATTTTCAAGCATCTTAGACGTTAAAATCGTTCAAATAGAAGCAAATATTAAAAAACGAATAATAAAAATTTGGTCGTTTTATGTTGTTTTACGCGTTAAAACGCAGATTAAAGCTCAAAAACGTGCTGTTTTGCTAAAATAAGCATTTTCTAAGCATTTAGATCGTTGAAATCGTTCAAATACAAGCAATAATAAAAAACGAATAATAAAAATTCGTCGTTTTATGTTGTTTACGCGTTAAAACGCAGAATAAAGCTCAAAATGCGCTGTTTTGCTAAAATAAGCATTTTCAAGCATTTTAGATCGTTGGAAATCGTTCAACAGACGCAATATTAATAAAAAACGAATAATAAAAATTTCGTCGTTTTATGCTGTTTTACGCGTTAAAACGCTGATTAAAAGCTCAAAACGTGCTGTTTTATAAAATAAGCATTTTCGCCATTTTAGATCGTTGAAATCGTTCAAATAGACGCACAAAAATAAAAAAACCAATAATAAAAATTTCTGCTGTTTTATAAAAGCGTTTTACGCGTTAAAACGCAGAATAAAGCCAAAACGTGCTGTTTTGCTAAAATAAGCATTTTCAAGCATTTTAGGATCGTTGAAATCGTTCAACAGACGCAATAAAAATAAAACGAATAATAAAAAATTTCGTCGTTTTATGCTGTTTACGCGTTAAAACGCAGAATAAAGCTCAAAAACGTGCTGTTTTGCTAAAATAAGAGCATTTTCAAGCGTTTTAGACTCGTTGAAATCGTTCAAATAGAAGGCTATTAAAAACGAATACCGTACCCCGTCGTTTTTATGCTGTTTTACGCGTTAAAACGCAGATTAAAGCTCAAAACGTGCTGTTTTGCTAAAATAAGCAATTTCAAGCATTTAGATCGTTGAAACCGTTCAACAGACGCACAAAAAATAAAAAACGAATAATAAAAAATTCGTCGTTTTATGCTGTTTTACGCGTTAAAACGCAGAATAAAAGCTCCAAAACGTGCTGTTTTGCTAAAATAAGCATTTTCAAGCATTTTAGATCGTTGAAATCGTTCAAATAGAAGCAATATTAATAAAAAACGAATAATATAAAATCTGGGTCATTTTATGTTGTTTTACGCGTTAAAACGCAGATTAAAGCTCAAACGTGCTGTTTTGCTAAAAATAAGCATTTTCAAGCATTTTAGATCGTTGAAATCGTTCAAATAGACGCAATTATTAATAAAACGAATAATAAAAATTCTCTGCCGTTTTATGTTGTTTTACGCGTTAAAAACGCAGATTAAAGCTCAAACGTGCTGTTTGCTAAAATAAGCATTTTCAAGCATTTTAGATCGTTGAAATCGTTCAAATAGAAGCAATATTAATAAGAAAAAAACGAATAATAAAAATCTGTCGTTTTTATGCTGTTTTACGCGTTAAAACGGCAGATTAAAGCTCAAAACGTGCTGTTTTGCCAAATAAGCATTTTCAAGCATTTTAGATCGTTGGAAATCGTTCAAATAGACGCAATAAAAAATAAAAACGAATAATAAAATTGTCGTTTTTATGCTGTTTTACGCGTTAAAAACGCAGAATAAAGCTCAAAACGTGCTGTTTTATAAAATAAACATTTTCAAGCATTTTAGATCGTTGAAATCGTTCAAATAGACGCAATATTAATAAAAAACGAATAATAAAAATTTCGTCGTTTTATAAAGTTGTTTTACGCGTTGTGTGCGCAGATTAAAGCTCAAATCGTGCTGTTTTGCTAAAATAAGCATTTTGAAGCATTTTAAATCGTTGAATTCAGTTCAAATAGAAGCAATATTAATAAAAACGAATAATAAAAAAAATTTCCACGTTTTATGCTGTTTTACACGTTAAAACGCAGATTAAAGCTCAAAAACGTGCTGTTTTACAACAAGCATTTTCGCTTTTTAGGTCGTTGAAATCGTTCAACAGACGCAATTAAAATAAAAACGAATAATAAAAATTTCGTCGTTTTATGTTGTTTACGCGTTAAACGCAGAATAAAGCTCAAAAACGTGCTGTTTTGCTTAAATAAGCATTTTCAAGATTTTAGATCGTTGAAACTGTCTAAATAGACGCAATATTACTAAAAGACGAATAATAAAAATTCGTCGTTTTATGCTGTTTTACGCGTTAAACGCAGATTAAAAGCTCAAACGCGCCGTTTCAGTTAAAATAAGCATTTTCAACCATTTTAGATCGTTGAAATCGTTCAAATAGTTAAATATTAAAAAAAAACGAACAGTAAAATTTTACCGTTCTTTATTCTGTTTTACGCGTTAAAACGCAGATTAAAGCTCAAAACGTGCTGTTTTGTTAAAATAAGCATTTTCAAGCATTTTAGATCGTTGAAATTGCTTAAATAGAAGCAATATTAATAAAAAAACGAATAATAAAAAAATTCGTCATTTTTATGTTGTTTTACGCGTTAAAACGCAGATTAAAGCTCAAAACGTGCTATTTTAAGCAAAATAAGCTTTCAAGCATTTTAGATCGTTGAAATCGTTCAAATAGACGCACATTAATAAAAACGAATAATAAAAATTTCGTCGTTTTATGTTGTTTTACGCGTTAAAACGCAGAATAAAGCCCTTGCAAACGTGCTGTTTTGCTAAAATAAGCATTTTCAAGCATTTTAGATCGTTGAAATCGTTCAAATAGAAGCAATATTAATAAAAAACGAATAATAAAAATCTGTCGTTTTATGCTGTTTTACGCGTTAAAACGCAGATTAAAGCTCAAAACGTGCTGTTTTACAAAATAAGCATTTTCAAGCATTTTGATCGTTGAAATCCAACAGACGCAATATTAATAAAAACGAATAATAAAATTCGTCGTTTTATGTTGTTTTACGCGTTAAAACGCAGATTAAAGCTCAAAAACGTGCTGTTTTGCTAAAATAAGCATTTTCAAGCATTTTAGATCGCTGGAAATCGTCTTCAAATGACGCAATAAAAATAAAAAACGAATAATAAAAATTCTCTGTCGTTTTATGTTGCTCTTTACGCGTTAAACGCAGAATAAAAGCTCTCGCTAAAACGTGCTGTTTTGCTAAAATAAGCATTTTCACATTTTAGGATCGTTGAACGTTCAAACAGACGCAATATTAATAAAACATATAATAAAATTTCGTCGTTTTAAGCGTTTTACGCGTTAAAACGGCAGATTAAAGCTCAAAACGTGCTGTTTTGCTGTAACAAGCATTTTCAAGCATTTTAGATCGTTGAAATCGTTCAAATAGACGCATATTAATAAAAACAACAATAAAAATTTCGTCGTTTTTATGCTGTTTTACGTTAAAACGCGCTGATTAAAAGCTCAAAACGTGCTGTTTTACAAAATAAGCATTTTCAAGCATTTTAGATCGCTGGAAATCGTTCAAATAGACGCAATATTAATAAAAACGATAAATAAAAAAATCGTCGTTTTATGCTGTTTTACGCGTTAAAACGCTGATTAAAAGCTCAAAACGCCGTTTTCGCTAAAATAAGCATTTTCAAGCATTTTGTAGATCGCTGGAAATCTTCAAATAGACGCAATATTAATAAAAAACGAATAATAAAAATTCGTCGTTTTATGCTGTTTTGCCGCGTTAAAACGTAGATTAAAGCTCAAACGTGCTGTTTTGCTAAAATAGGCATTTTCAAGCATTTTAGATCGTTGAAATCGTTCAAATAGAAGCTAAATATTAATAAAACGAATAATAAAAATTCATCGTTTTATGCTGTTTTACGCGTTAAAACGCAGATTAAAGCTCAAAAACGTGCTGTTTTTGCTAAAATAAGCATTTTCACATTTTAGATCGCTGAAATCGTTCAAATAGACGCAATATTAATAAAAAAACGAATAATAAAAAATTCGCCGTTTATGCTGTTTTACGTTAAAACGCAGATTAAAGCCTCAAAATGGTTTTGCTAAAAATATGCATTTTCAAGCATTTTAGATCGTCGAAATCGTTCAAATATAGACGCAATAAAAATAAAACAAATAATAAAAATTTCTGTCGTTTTCAAGCTGTTTTACGCGTTAAAAAAACGCAGAATAAAGCTCAAAACGCGCTGTTTTGCTAAAAATAAGCATTTTCAAGCATTTTAGATCGTTGAACGTTCAAATAGACGCAATATTAATAAAAACAAACAATAAAAATTCCCCGTCGTTTTATGCTGTTCTACGCGCGTTAAAAACGCTGATTAAAGCTCAAAACGTGCTGTTTTGCTGCTAAAAATAAGCATTTTCAAGCATTTTAGATCGTTGAACGTTCAAATAGACGCAATATTAATAAAACGAATAATAAAATGTCGTCGTTTTATGTTGTTTTACGCGCGTTAAAAACGCAGATTAAAGCTCAAAACGCTGTTTTGCTAAAAATAAGCATTTTCAAGCATTTTAGATCGTTGAACCGTTCAAATAGACGCAATATTAATAAAAACAAATAATAAAATTTCGCCGCTTTTTATGCTGTTTTACGCGTTAAAACGCTGATTAAAGCTCAAAACGTGCTGTTTTACAAAATAAGCATTTTCATGCATTTTAGATCGCTGAACCGTTCAAAGCTAGACGCAATATTAATAAAAAACGATAAATAAAAATTCGTCGTTTTATGCTGTTTACGTTAAAACGCTGATTAAAGCCTCAAAACGTGCTGTTTTGCTAAAATAAGCATTTCAAGACGATCGTTGAAATCGTTAAAATAGACGCAATAAAAATAAAAACGAATAATAAAAATTTCGTCGTTTTTATAAGCTGTTTTACGCGTTAAAACGCAGAATAAAGCTCAAAACGTGCTGTTTTGCTAAAATAAGCATTTTCAAACATTTTAGATCGTTGGAAACGGTTCAAATAGAAGTAATATTAATAAAACGCATAATAAAATTCGCTGTTTTATAGTTGTTTTACGCGTTAAAACGCAGATTAAAGCTCAAAACGCTGTTTTGCTAAATAAGTATTTTCAAGCATTTTAGATCGTTGAAATCGTTCAAATAGACGCAATATTAATAAAACCATTAATAAAATTCTCTCGTCGTTTTTATGTTGCTCTTACGCGTTAAAATCGCAGATTAAAGCTCAAAACGTGCTGGTTTTACAAAATAAGCATTTTCAAGCATTTTTGATCGTTGGAAATCGTTCAAATAGAAGCTAATATTAATAAAAAACGAATAATAAAAATTCGTCGTTTTTATGCTGTTTTACGCGTTAAAACGCAGATTAAAGCTCAAAACGTGCTGTTTGCCAAAATAAGTATTTTCAAGCATTTTAGATCGTTGAAATCGTTCAACAGACGGCCATTAATAAAAACGCAATAATACAAAATTCGTCGTTTTATGCTGTTTTTACGCGTTAAACGCAGATTAAAGCTCAAAACGTGCCAGTGTTTTGCTAAATAAGCATTTTCAAGCATTTTAGATCGTTGTGCACCGTTCAAATAGACGTGCAATGAAAAATAAAAACGAATAATAAAAATTTCGTCGTTTTATGCTGTTTACGCGTTAAAACGCAGAAAAGCTCAAAACGTGCTGTTTTGCTAAAATAAGCATTTTCAAACATTTTAGATCGTTGGAACCGTTCAAATAGAAGCACATTAATAAAAAAACGAATAATAAAAATTCGCTGTTTTATGCTGTTTTACGCGTTAAAACGCAGATTAAAAGCTCAAAACGTGCTGTTTTGCTAAAAATAAGCATTTTCAAGCATTTTAGATCGTTGAAAACTGTTCAAATGAAGCAATATTAATAAAAAACGAATAATAAAAAAATCTGTCGTTTTATGTTGTATTACGTTAAAACGCAGATTAAAGCTCAAAACGTGCTGTTTTGCTAAAATAAGCATTTTCAAGCATTTTAGATCGTTGAAATCGTTCAAATAGACGTGCAATAAAAATAAAAAAACGAATAATAAAAATTTCGTCGTTTTTGCTGCTGTTTTACGCTAAAAACGCAGAATAAAAGCTCAAACGTGCTGTTTTGCGTAAAAATAAGTATTTTCGCTGATTTTAGATCGCTGAAATCGTTCAAATAGACGCAATATTAATAAAAAAACGAATAATAAAATTTCTTGGTCGCTATTGTTTTACGCGTTAAAACGCAGATTAAAGCTCAAATCGTGCTGTTTTGCAAAATAAGCCTTTTCTAAGCATTTTAAAATCGCTGGAAATCGTTCGCTAAATAGAAGCAATATTAATAAAAACGAATAATAAAAAATTCGTCATTTTTATGCTGTTTTACGCGTTAAAACGCAGGACAAAGCTCAAACGTGCTGTTTTGCTAAAATAAGCATTTTCAAGTTTTTAGATCGTTAAACCGTTCAAATAGACGCAATAAAAATAAAAACGAATACAAAAATTTGCCGTTTTTATGCTGCCGTTTTACGCGTTAAAACGCAGAATGCCTCTCAAAACGTGCTGTTTGCTAAAATAAGCATTTTCAAGCATTTTAGATCGTTGAAATCGTTCAAATAGACGCAATATTAATAATAAACGAATAATAAAAAATTTCGTCGTTTCTTTATGCTGTTTTACGCGTTAAAACGCGATTAAAGCCTCAAATCGTGCTGTTTTGCTAAAATAAGCATTTTCAAGCATTTTAGATCGTTGAAATCGTTTAAATAGCTAAATATTAATAAAAGCGAATAATAAAAAATTCGTCATTTTATGCTCTTTACGCGTTAAAACGCAGATTAAAGCTCGTACGTGCTGTTTTGCTAAAATAAGCATTTTCAAGCATTTTAGATCGCTGAAATCGCTCAAATAGACGCAATAATAAAAACAAACGAATAATAAAAAATTTCGTCGTTTTATGCTGTTTACGCGTTAAAAACGCAGAATAAAGCTCAAAACGTGCTGTTTTGCTGAAATAAGCATTTCAAGCATTTTAGATCGTTGAAATCGTTCAAATAGAAGCAATATTAATAAAACGAATAATAAAAATTCGTCGTTTTATGCTGTTTTACGCGTTAAAACGCAGAATAAAGCTCAAAACGTGCTGTTTTGCTAAAATAAGCACTTTTCAAACATTTTTAGACGTTGAAATCGTTCGCTAAATAGAAGTAATATTAATAAAAACGAATAATAAAAATCTGGCCGCCTTTTATGCTGTTTTACGCGTTAAAACGCAGATTAAAGCTCAAACGTGCTGTTTTGCTAAAATAAGCATTTTCAAGCATTTTAGATCGTTGAAATCGTTCAAATAGGACGCAATATTAATAAAAAACGAATAATAAAATTTCTGTCGTTTTTATGCTGTTTTACGCGTTAAAGGTGCAGATTAAAAGCTCAAACGTGCTGTTTGCTGCTAAAATAAGCATTTTCAAGCATTTTGATCGTTGAAATCGTTCAAATAGAAGCAATATTAATAAAAACGAATAATAAAAATTGTCGTTTTTATGCTGCTGTTTTACGCGTTAAAACGATTAAAGCTCGTAACGTGCTGTTTTACAAAATAAGCATTTCGCCATTTTAGATCGCTGAAATCGTTAACCTTCCCCATGTTAAACGCAGATTAAAGCTCAAAACGTGCTGTTTTGCTAAAATAAGCATTTTCAAGCATTTTAGATCGTTGAAATCGTTCAAATAGACGCAATAAAAATAAAAAAACGAATAATAAAAATTCTCTGTCGTTTTATGCTGTTTTACGCTAAAACGCAGAAAAAGCTCTCAAAACGTGCTGTTTTGCTAAAATAAGCATTTTCAAACATTTTAGATCGTTGAAACGTTCAACA
Source organism: Dalotia coriaria (assembly GCF_025399875.1). NCBI lineage: Eukaryota > Metazoa > Arthropoda > Insecta > Coleoptera > Staphylinidae > Dalotia > Dalotia coriaria. The sequence continues at coordinate 3,038 of NW_027046113.1, read as the reverse complement.
GAAGCAAATATTAATAAAAAACGAATAATAAAAAAATTCGCCGTTTTTATGTTGCCTTTTACGCGTTAAAACGCAGATTAAAGCTCAAACGCGCTGTTTTGCTAAATAAGCATTTTCAAGCATTTTAGATCGTTGAAATCGTTCAAATAGACGTGCAATATTAATAAAAAACGAATAATAAAAAATTCCCCTGTCGTTTTTATGTTGTTTTACGCGCGTTAAACGCAGATTAAAGCTCAAACGTGCTGTTTTGCTGCTAAAATAAGCATTTTCAAGCATTTTAGATCGTTGAAATCGTTCAAATAGACGCATTATTAATAAAAACGAATAATAAAAAATTCGTCGTTTTATGCTGTTTTACGCGTTAAACGCAGATTAAAGCTCAAAACGTGCTGTTTTTGCTAAAAAATAAGCATTTTCTCAAGCTTTTTAGATCGTTGAAATCGTTCAAATAGACGCAATAAAAATAAAAAAACGAATAATAAAATTTCCTGCCTGTTTTTATGCTGTTTTACGCGTTAAACGCAGAATAAAAGCCTAAAACGTGCTGTTTTGCTAAAATAAAGCATTTTCTGCTACTTAGATCGTTGAAATCGTTCAAATAGACGCAATATTAATAAAAACGAATAATAAAAATTTCGTCGTTTTATGCTGTTTTACGCGTTAAAAACGCAGATTAAAGCTCAAATCGTGCTGTTTTGCTAAAATAAGCATTTTCAAGCATTTTAGATCGCTTTCGAAATCAAGTTTAAATAGAAGCAATATTAATAAAAAAGCGAATAATAAAAATTCGTCATTTATGTTCTTTTACGCGTTAAACGCAGATTAAAGCTCAAAAACGTGCTGTTTTGCTAAAATAAGCATTTTCAAGCATTTGTGATCGTTGAAATCGCTCAAATAGAGACGCACATTAATAAAAAACGAATACCGTACCCCGTCGTTTTATGTTACCACGCGTTAAAACGCAGTACCAAAGCCCAAAACGTGCTGTTTTGCTGCTGAAATAAGCATTTTCAAGCATTTTAGATCGTTGAACCGTTCAAATAGAAGCAATATTAATAAAACGAATAATAAAAAATTCGTCGTTTTATGCTGTTTTACGCGTTAAAACGCAGAATAAAGCTCAAAATCAAAAGCGTTTTGCCAAAACAAGCATTTTCAAGCATTTTAGATCGTTGAAATCGTTCAAATAGACGCAATATTAATAAAAAACGAATAATAAAAAATTCGTCGTTTTATGCTGTTTTACGCGTTAAAACGCAGATTAAAGCTCAAAACGTGCCGTTTGCTAAAATAAAGGCTTTCAAGCATTTTAATTGCAACCGTTCAAATAGAAGCAATATTAATAAAAAGCGAATAATAAAAATTTCTGTCGTTTTATGATGTTTTACGCGTTAAAACGCAGATTAAAGCTCAAAACGCTGTTTTGCTAAAAATAAGCATTTTCAAGCATTTTAGATCGTTGAAATCGTTCAATAGACGCAATATTAATGTCAAAATAATAAAAAATTTCGTCGTTTTTATGCTGTTTTACGCGTTAAAAACGCTGATTGTTCAAAACGTGCTGTTTTGCTAAAATAAGCATTTTCAAGTATTTTGTGATCGTTGAAATCGTTCAAATAGAAGCAATATTAATAAAACGAATAAAAAAAAATTTGTCTTTTTTATGTTGTTTTAGCTTAAAACGCAGATTAAAGCTCAAAACGTGTTTTGATAAAATAAGTATTTTCAAGCATTTTAGATCGTTGAAATCGTTCAAATAGACGCAATAAAATAAAAACGAATAATAAAAATTTCGTCGTTTTATGCTGTTTTACGCGTTAAAACGCAGAATAAAGCTCAAAACGTGCTGTTTTGCTAAAATAAGCATTTTCAAGCATTTTAGATCGTTGAAATCGTTCAAATAGACGAATTGATAAAAAACGAATAATAAAATTTTTGTCGTTTTATGCTGTTTTCCCGCGTTAAAACGCAGATTAAACCCTCAAATCGTGCTGTTTTGCTAAAATAAGCATTTTCAAGCATTTTAAATCGTTGAAGTCGTTCAAATAGAAGATATTAATAAAAACGAATAAAAAAAAATTGTCGTTTTATGCTGTTTTACGCGTTAAAACGCAGTTTAAAAAGCTAAAAACGTGCTGTTTTGCTAAAATAAGCATTTTCGCTTTTAGATCGTTGAAATCGTTCAAATAGACGCAATAAAAATAAAAACGAATAATACAAATTTCGTCGTTTTATGTTGTTTTACGCGTTAAAACGAGATAAAGTTCAAAACGTGCTGTTTTGCTAAAATAAGATTTTCAAGCATTTTAGATCGTTGAAATCGTTCAAATAGACGCAATATTAATAAAAACGAATAATAAAAATTCGTCGTTTTTATGCTGTTTTACGCGCAAAAACGCAGATTAAAGCTCAAAACGTGCTGTTTTGCTAAAATAAGCATTTTCAAGCATTTTAGATCGTTGAATCGTTCAAATAGAAGAATATTAAAAAAAAAACTAATAAAAATTTCGTCGTTTTATGCGTTTTACGCGTAAAACGGATTAAAGCTCAAAACGTGCTTTTTTTGCTAAAAAGCATTTCAAGCATTTTAGATCGTTGAAACGTTTAAATAGAAGCAATATTAATAAAAACGAATAATAAAAATTCGTCTTTTTTATGCTGTTTTACGCTTTAAAAACGCAGATTAAAGCTCAAAACGTGCTGTTTTGCTAAAATAAGATTTTCAAGCATTTTGGGATCGTTGAAATCGTTCAAATAGACGCAATATTAATAAAAACAAATAATAAAAATCTTCGTCGTTTTATGCGTTTTACGCTTTAAAAACGCGATTAAAGCTCAAACGTGCTGTTTTGCTAAAATAAGCATTTTCGCATTTTAGATCGTTGAAATCGTTCAACAGACGCAAATTAATAAAAACGAATAATAAAAATTCGTCGTTTTAGCTGTTTACGCGTTAAAACGCAGATTAAAAGCCCCAAAACGTGCTGTTTTGCTAAAATAACATTTCGCTTTTTAGCCCCGGGAAATCGTTCAAA